>NC_051274.1:6885981-7065981 GCF_015220745.1 Sebastes umbrosus
TTTGGAATTAATGGCATTAATGGGCATTAACTAATGGGCACCCTGGACTTCTAACCCCCAAAAGGTACAACTAGACCACACTGTCAACCATCATACCAAATCTGAAGTTCCTAAGGGAAATAGTTTTCGAGTTCTGCTCCAGAAATGAAAGTGTGACACGCAAACGGACGCACATAAAGACGGATGGACACACAGAGCGCTATATAACCCCGACTACGTTGTCGCTGGGGTGTCATAAAATTAACAACACAAAAAAGTGTGCAAAAAATGAAGGGATCTTAATACTTTCTGAAGCCACTCTTAAGTACTGTATATTTATTTCTTGTGCAGTACACTTCTTTGTGCTAATTGGAGATGTTTAAATTGGTATTGTTAATTTAATTATATGGTTAAATAACACTACATGGTATTGCAGAAATGAGAATCCCAGCAGTGTGTGTGCACGGTATATTTTGCATAGTCAACCAACAATGTCGCGAAACATGTAAAAGCACTGTCCTCAGTATTGCCGCGCTTAGTCCTATTTGTCAAACTGTGTTCTCCCTGTTGACTGTGAACACGAGGGGCCGGACAGTAAGTTCCACATCCAGGGCTCTCAAGTAACACTGCTCTCAATAGTATCACTGTCTGTCCGCTCCACACGATGGCTAATGTTCTCAGACAGCAGCCTCTCATGAAGGACCAGTACAGCACAGGTAGGCCCAGAGCCCATATGCATTTTCCTTTTATATTCTACTGCGTTGTTTGATGTACAGTATATAGAGCTACACACAGCTAGTACTTTATCCAAATTGTCACATTCCTCCTCTGTGGCATGACCTCTTTACATTTCAACAAGCTCTTAAGACATGATCACAGAATGACCGAAATGTGATGTGTTATGAGAAATGCATAGTGTTTTATAATTCATCTATCTTGTAACATTAAATTTAGTGTTCTATGTGCTATGCATTACATTATATCTATACACTCCAGAATATTTCTCAATGACAGCAATATAATATACAAGATATTTTGATTGTAATTCTCTCTTTCAAGTGAAAAAAAGGAAGCAACTTCAGTGCTGGTTGCAAATTGGTGCCATTACTACTGTGTGTGCATTTGTGTTTTTCTTCTTAATAGTTTAACACTTGTTATGCAACAAGCCTTTCATCAGTTTCTACATTTTCTAGTTCTGTAATCCTCCATCATTTCTCCTCTTCTAGTGAAGTGAGCTAGTTATTTTGGCGTTGAATCTCTGTCCCTGTACCGTTGTTTATCTGCTCTGTGATCAGTCATTTACATATAAGCCTACACCTGCTCACTGACAGGATAAATTACACACTCTACTTAAGCTATCTTTTTCCACACTGCTGTGTCTGCATTGCTTTCTGATTTCAAACTCCCTTCTCATGGTGCAGACTCTTGTCATCATCCTCTACTCCCACTTCACACCCCCCCCCACCCCCCTCTCACCCCCCCCCCCCAGCACCTATGCAGTAGGAGCTATAGGGCTCAACGCCAGGTCCTTGGGGTGCTGCCCTCCACTGAGCCTTTTCATGCACTGAGAACCACCTCTGCTGCCAGCGCCACACCATCCCATCCCCGGGCCAAGTTTCTTACCCCCAACTGAATACACCTCAACCACAGGCCACCATGTCTATCAGTGGTTCATTTCCTGACAACAATAATGACACACATATGGAGATCCAGCTGATGGCCTCCAGAAGCAGGATGATTAACAATACTCATGCACAGAGCCACAATCATAGAAGAGGTCAGTGCCTGGTACGCAATCCACTTTTAGAGCACAGCCTCTTTCAGCCTTCAAGCACATGGTTCATATATGCTATCCCCCAGAAAATTACTAAACTTAAAGTGGCAGTAGGCAGTATATTTTTGGCATCATTGGGCAAAAATTCCATAATAACCTTTCAGCATATTGTAATTCAAGTGTTCTGAGAGAAAACTAGACTTCTGCACCTCCTCATGGCTCTGTTTTCAGGCTTTAAAAAATCTAGCCCGTGACGGGAGAGTTTGACCAATCACAGGTCATTTCAGAGAGAGAGCGTTCCTATTGGCTGTGACCGGAACTTGGTGTTCCTTCAACAGATTTCACAATGGCTCCTGCGTTTCACATTTTGCCATGTTGTGAATTGAATTAATAGGATATATAGTTGTCAAAGTCAACGCGATAATAACGCAGTTGACGCAAATTCGTTTTAAAACCACTAATTTCTTTAACGCAGTAACGCAACTTGCAGTTTTTAGGTTGTAACGGGCTCAGTTTTAAAGCTAGAGTGACAGCATATGACATTAGAAAAACTAAGGAATCCATTGGTACCAACCATGTCATACTAGCTTGTCGGGAAAGAGGTTAAATAACGCTCCAAACTTATCCTAAATTTTGATGAGGAAAAACTGGTATGGCCATTTTCAAAGGGGTCCCTTGACCTCTGACCTCAAGATATGTGAATGTAAATGGGTTCTATGGGTACCCACGAGTCTCCCTTTTACAGACATGCCCACTTTATGATAATCACATGCAGTTTGGGGCAAGTCATAGTCAAGTCAGCACACTGACACACTGACAGCTATTGTTGCCTGTTGGGCTGCAGTTTGCCATGTTATGATTTGAGCATATTTTTTATGCCAAATGCAGTACCTGTGAGGGTTTCTGGACAATATTTGTCATTGTTTTGTGTTGTTAATTGTTTTTCAATGATAAATATATACATACATTTGCATAAAGCAAGCATGTTTGCCCGCTGCCATATTGATAACAGTATTAAATACTTGACAAATCCCCTTTTATGGTACATTTTGAACAGGTAAAAATATGCGATTCATTTACGATTAATTAAAAAAATGATGTACAATCAGGCGATTAGTCGCGATTAAATACTTTAATCGATTGACAGCCCTAATATAAATATGAGTTGTCACGAAAACTGTTATGCTCATCTGGCAGAGATCATAAAATACAGCGGTATAACGATGGGCAGCTGATGCAGCTGTGCCACGAGTCATATTTAATTGACGTCACTTAAAAATGTCTCATTTGTTAAATGCCTGTTGCCTCAACTCCTCCCTCCTCTCATCTCTTCCTCGCCTCCTCTTCTCGCATCTCCCGTGGGCAGGACTAAGACACGAGGAGAGTAGGTGAGGACGAATCGAGGATGTACAAAACTGTGAAATGATAACGCTTCTGTGCATGCTTAGGAAAGTCTTTGATGGAGAGCTGGACGAGCAGACCTCGGTCATCACTGACTACATCAAATTCTGTATGGATACTTTGATACCAGTAAGGACTATGAGAACATACCCAAACTCAAAACCCTGGATCACCCGACAAATCAAACATTTTTCAACAAGAGAAATATGCTTTTAGGCAGAAGGACAAAAAAAAATCAATCCCGACATTAAAAATTTAATTATTTAGGCCAAAATGTCAGGACTGTCAGTGGACCAAGCAGACCACTTGTGCATCAGACCCAATCACTTTTGCCAATAATCTCAACAATTTCTACACCCAATTTGAAACCTTGATTTCTCAGCCTCTTGGACCCTTTGCCCTTCCATGAGTTGGAATATGAGTCCCTCCTAACCAGGTAGGATGTCTACCGCCAACTTATTGGGTGCATTGGGTGATCTCACCATCAAAAAAGGCACGAGGTGGTGGAGTCTTTCAGATACGTTGGCATTACACTGGACAACCCTTAATCAGCATACCATGGACATTTATGTCAACAGAGACTTGCAGCCATCCGTAAACTAAATCATCTGTCTGTCCAACCCCACCTTCTTCTTCTTCTTCTTCTTCTTCTTCTTCTTCTTCTCCTGAACCGTAGTATTATCAAGCCAGTTCTTCTATTTGGTGCCATTTGTTTTTTTCCCCCATATGCTTACAGTCACCAATAAGAAAAAAAACTTTAAAGATAACTCATTTAGAGAGCAAACGCTTTGGTATGCAAACCCCCAACAAATCTGATTGTGTCACCTCATCCCTGATCTGCAAACCACTTACAATCACACATGACCCAGATCATCCACTCTACCTGCACTTTAAGCCCTCCCTTCTGGACATAGGTACAGACTACTCATGTGCAGAAAGTCTCGTTTTAGCAAGAGTTACAAGCTCTGAATAACTACTCTTCTGTTCATGTTTTTTTTTGTTTTTCTTTTATATGATTTCTATGCCAGATAACGGAGTCAAAGCTAAAGGCTCTACAGGTCAGTCAAACCCCATTAAGGCTTCCAGGACTCACAACGAGCTTCACAAGGAACTGCTACTGGCCCACAAGAGGTAGGTACCATACAGGAGCAACAAAACGGTCAAATCCTTTGCTGAAATATGAATGGGTGAACTCTGATGTGATTTCACGACAAACAAGAATTATTCCTTTGTAATATGAGGACGTGATCATTAAACTATCTTAACTCAGCTTTGTGTAAGAATGTATGTGCTTTTGTGTCCATCATCGAAATGCATCTCATGCCTCTCTCCTCAGTCAGGTGTCATTATTAATACATGAGAGTCTCTTTCTCTCTCTCACAAACATGCAACCATACACCTTCTCTCCATGCTGCTGCAGTCCTTTAGGCCCTCTGGGAGCATGAATCAGTGTAAAGTGATACGCCGATAGGAGAACTGACCTGGCTCCACTGCTTGCACACACTGTACCAGTGAAAGCAAAATACTCCGAACACAAAGGTGTTGCTGCCCGGTAATCTGACCTCACACTTTTATCTATTTTAACATCTCAAGTTTATTGTGATCCTAATATCACTTTAAATGAATCTACCATTAGTATTTTGGATCCAGGTTTACGATATTTTAATTTGTCATGTATAATGTAACCAGGCTGGAGACAATATAAAACCCACTGATTTGTAATTTTACCCAAATTTGTGTGAAGGATTTACCACGGCACCATTTTTAAAAATGTATTCAAGCCAAGGTATTTGTTTATTATTGGCCCAGTCGTATCATGTATGAGACAGCAAATGTACTGCTGCCTTGTGTTGTTTTGCCATGAGTTTGTGAGTTTATGGATAAGTTAAATCACAGAGGCCCAAATGCAGTACCATTAAAGGGGACATATCATGCTCATTTTCTGGTTCATGCTTGTATTTTGGGTTTCTAGAACATGTTTACATGCTTTAATGTAAAAAAAAAACATCATTTTTTCTCATACTGTCTGTCTGAATATACCTGTATTCAACCTTCGTCTGAAACGCTCCGTTTTAGCGCATTTCAACAGAATGGCAACAGAACCGCGTTGCTAGGCAACAGCTTGGGTCCATGTTTACATCCTGTCAGCTGATGTCAGTGTGTGTGTGTCAGTGTATGTACTCTGCACTGTACCTAAATAATTGTGAACTGGTGAGTGTGGGTACAAATGAAGCCTTTTCATTCATATTTCAAATCTGACTAAAGTAGACCCCGTCATACCGTCTACAAACCACCTGTCTCTTGACTTTTCCCCCATATGTAATGCCTTCTCTGTCTCTCCCTCTATGGGCTAAGGGGTCTGGCGCTGAGCAGCAGGTCAGAACTCCAGCAGGCGCTGGAGAGGAGGATGAGGGTGCAGAGTGACCGGGAGGAGGAAGGACAGAACAGGACTCCTCTGGAGGATGTGCTGCTCAGACGTCAACAGAAACAACTCGAGGTAATACATCCTGGGGTTCAGCAATGGCAGAATACTTCATTTCATCTTTTCAAGCAAACGGACACTCATTTTAACTGTCAGGTGAACTGTCTTAAGGGATCAAATTAAGCCTGAAAAATATAGCTGAGAAATAGCTGCAAGGGTCAAAGGCCATGGGGAAACTGTAGACAAAATGATACTTGACATATTACATATCCATCCATCCATCTGCAACCGCTTATCCCGTTAGGGGTCGCGGGGGGGCTGGAGCCGATCCCAGCCGACATTGGGCGAAGGCAGGTCGCCAGTCCATCGCAGGGCTGACACATAGAGACAGACAACCATTCACACTCACATTCACACCTACGGCAATTTAGAGTCAACAATTAACCTAACCTGCATGTTTTTGGACTGTGGGAGGAAACCGGAGAACCCGGAGAAAACTCACGCTAACACGGGGAGAACATGCAAACTCCACACAGAAGGGCCCAAAGCCGGAACCTGCAACCCTCTAGATGTGAGGCGCCAGTGCTAACCACTGCACCGTGCAGCCCCTATATACTATACAGTGTGGCCCTCTAAACATAATCAGTATGAGGTGTGCTCACAGTAAGGCAAGCTTCACCTTATTCTCATAATACTACGACTTTTTTCTCGTGAACGTCTGACTTTATTCTCGTAATATTATGACATTATTCTCGAAATCTCAGATTTATTAATTTTCCTCAATGTGGCCCTAATACTCCGTCGTACCGTCGTAACATAGACCTACAACAAAGATAGATCAAATTGAAAATGTAAACAAAAAACAGTTATTCATTTCCACAATTCCACAAGAAAAAAAATCCTCAGGGAGCCGCTGGAGAGGGGCTAAAGAGACGCATGTGGCTCCGGAGCCTCAGGTTGCTGACCCCTGGTCCACAGAGACCATTCAATGCTCATTATGTGTTTCATAGAATCATACATTTTTTGCCCTTGTCTTGAAGAAATACCTTTTGCCATCTTTGCATGAATACAGCAGTGTCATTGCTTCTCCTTTTCTCTTGTTAGGGGGAGAAGGAACAAAAGGAAAAGGTACAAGAGGAAGCCCAGTTGATGGAGTTTGTTAGAGTCCGACAAAACCTGAGAAAGATCCACTCAGCGATGCAGAGCAAGGCTGCAAACACCTGAAGTGCTACAGAGGAATGCACCCACATTGTAAAATGAACTCTATAGTCTAATCTGAGTTTATTCGACACCTACTGCCTTTCACATGCAAGAGTAACAACAAGGTGCATGCTGAAAGACAATTACTAAAATGGATTTAAGACACAGATTTGTAAATAAACAGTATTCTTTTATAGATATGTAAAGAAATGTCATCTGCCGCTTTGTCAAATATTTGTATGTGTTTTTGCTTGATATGGTAGTTATTTATCCATAGTTACAGAAAACCAGTATGATCTCGTTTGACTTGTCAATTTTGTTAACATTATTGTAAATAAATGTCAAAGATTTCTTATTGATCCCAGCTAATGAAACTACTGATATTTATTTTTCCCGATTTAAAGGATCTGATAGCAATACCTGGAAATGTATGAACCCATATGAAGTATATTTGGTCGACATACTGTTGAGATAATGTTTTGAAAGTATACTTTAGGTTAGGTGCTTTGTGTATATCTGCAGCTGAGGGCAATGCCCACGGGGGCCTTTAAAAAAACTGCATTAAATATGGCTTGATGACAAGATGAATAAAGATGATTTCATATAAAGCATATACTGTTTATACATATATTTTACGGTCAGCTTGTATTAATGGGCATCATATCATTAGGGGCCGGGCAGCTCAGCTGTCGGTCCCTCTTGTTTTTGTCAATATTTTTCTTCTATTGAAACTGAAGGAATTATTATTTTTCTAAAAATTAATAACATTTTTGAGGGCCTCATGGTGCTCAGAAAGTTGTTAAAGGTCCCATATCGTGCTCATTTTCAGGTTCATACTTGTATTTTGTGTTTCTACTAGAACATGTTTACATGCTGTAATGTTAAAAAAAAACTTTATTTTCCTCATACTGTCTGCCTGAATATCCCTGTATTTACCCTCTTTCTGAAACGCTCCGTTTTAGCGCATTTCGATGGAATTGCAACATAATTGTGTTGCTAGGCAACAGCTTGGGTCCATGTTTACTTCCTGTCAGCTGATGACATTCACATACACTGCAACCAGGAATAAACTGGGACACATTTAGAATGTTTACATTTAAAACTGTGTAAAGGGTCTAAATATTTGTGACATCACAAATGGACAGAAATCCTGACAGCTTGTTTCAAATGCAGAGTTTCTGAATGCGGGTTGTGTGTATTTCCCTGTGGATTGAGCGTGTCGATACTTTCACAGTATTTATATAGGATTTAAGCCTGCTTTATAATAAATAAACATGAAATTTCACTTTTTTATAATATGGGATCTTTAAACTTTGCACACTCATCACACGTGGTGGAAAATTTGATATGTTAGGGGTCTCGGGCAAGCCCCCAGGAAGAGCGCCGGTCGTTGATCCCAATTTTCGTAGTGGCCAAGCGACGGTACTACAATTTCTGTGTCTGTCACTAATGTCATTGGGCCCAAAAATACTTTTTCCCATAGACTTACATTGGGAATGAGACATCTGTAACTTTTGAATAGCCCTTCATGCTGTATTGAAGAAGACTTGAACTAGCGAATGAGACCATAATGTTTACAGTGTTTACCGAGGTAATAAATCAAGTGAGAAGCAGGCTCATTTTGTTATGGACTTCTCCCCCAAACTGAATAAGACAAACAAAAAACTGAAGGGGTTTCAAGATTTGCATACCATGCCCTTTCTCTCAATGTTCATGACTCAACATGTTATGTTATGTTACATGTTTTTACCGCTCATATAGGTCAGGGTTATTACAGGCCACCTGCCAACTCGTCATCTCCATTTTTAGTACAACACAGGGACACAGTGGAAATCAAAAGATTTATTTTGTATTACTTTATGTTCAGACAATCAGAAAATGATAACTCCTTTTCTTTACACTGTCTTCTAAAATCTATTAAGTGATAATACAAACACCTAATGCAAAATATATCTAAGCTAAAAGGTGTCGAGACCTGCATCGTAGTGGTTCTCAGAGCCGACCGAAATGCAGGCAACACAACAGTACTAGATGATGGTTTAGTGAAATGAATCCCGGTATCCTCTGTTCTGCGTCGCTTTCTCTGCGTTCAGTCTGGAATGCTTCCACGTGTTTAGTGTTGATGTGCGGACGCGCTGTCCCGTCTTCAAACGTGTCCTAAGCTACACAGCAACGGCGGACGCGTACCGATCAAACAGTGTAACATGTTAATGAATAAACGTCCCTCAGTCATAGGTTCATTGAACCTTCCCAGCAAAAAGGGAAAACATTTAATGAAAGCAGGCACGGTTTGAAGAGCCCTTTTTCATTTTTCACAACTACTTCTGTCACTTTCATGTGAACGACGAAGTGCAACACCATGAATGCCTCCGAGGTGACACTGTCTGAAAGTGTGTGCCGTTATCTCCATTTATTACACGGCTGCGTTGAACACTCGATTCTGATTGGTTAATCACGGCGTTCTGCGGTCTGTTATTTCTTTATAACAGACCGTTGCTATGTATAGCAGACCGTTGCTATGGGCGCAGTTCTGGTGTTGGACTCTGGCGGACCGTTTTTGTGTCAAATTATTGATTTCTTAAGCAAGTGGCCGATGCTGGACCCCTCCGCTTCGCGTCAAGGTCCAGCGTTGCCCTGTCAGGGTTTTCTTTCGCAACAATGACCGGCTCGTTGTACATTATCCCTTACTTGTACGAGTATTTCAGACAAAAAAATATAAGATACCACTGGTATTCAGGGCACAGTCAGGAGGAGAGTATAATAACCGGCTTTTCACTTCCCCTACCAGCGTGGACATTCGGAACAGAAAATTTTGACTGCAGACGCGGTCGGTCAATATGGTATACAAACTTATTTGTCTGAAGCAGACCGAGATGTTTAATGTTTGAAAGAGAGACCAGCGTTGTCATTGGAAGGACAGCGGTGGTAATGCAGGTCGTACACCTTGAGGCACTCGTCAGTTGAGCAGATATCTTGGTTTAGTGGTGCATACTGCAAATTTGCAACTAATCAAATTACCACAAACCAATAGATACACCATGATGGTGTGACCCTGTGTGAAACTGTAAAAGAGGGAAGAATATGTTCCCTGAGCCAATGGTGTCCAGACTTTGCAGCAAGTGCTCCATTAATTGTTGAAAATATACATATTCATAACAGAAAAAGCCTCACACTGTCTGAAGAGTCTGGAACCAGCAGAGAGTTTGGCATTGTTCTTGATACGTCTGCATCGCTCAGAGCAGAAACATCAATTTGGAATAGTTAGTGATGGTGTTGCTTTCAGGTGTAGTGTGCTGTAGAGTGAATATCCAGTGCTAAAATGTTGTCTGTACATTCCAACGTGCAACTGTGGAATTCCTTTCGACTCGAGGCCCAGATTTTATAAACGGAGGACACATTCCAGACCGAAGAGGCAGAAGACGTTCGCAGTCGCAGAACAGAACAGATGCAGCGTGAACTGCCAGGCAATGTGGTACTTGTTGCGCTATCATTCCGCTGTGAGCTAACCTCAGTAAAAAAACTATGGCGCTACAAAGTACATGTGCTTGTTCTGACAAAAATAAAACTCTACACAGACATTTTTCTCTGCAGTTAGATGGACAGTCACCTGTCTCTTCTCTGAGGTAGTAAATAAGTAGAAATATCATTAAAGGCAAGTATAGAGAACAATGTTTGACTCTGGAATACACCACTAGGACTCGTGTGTACCCCCGGGTCCTTTCAAAGTTGAATTTTGAGCATATTCCCCATCTTCAACAGTGGTAAAATCTTCCTAACTGTTACAGGTTAAAACTAAGTCTAATGATTTTTTTTTCAGAAAGATATATGACAAGGTAGAGGTAGAAAAATTTTGACCGAATTATAGTGTCAATGTCTGTCACTAGATAAAGAGTTTAGATTCATAAAATCTACCTTTTATAGTTTCAATCTAATGGCACGAGTAAGAGCCCAAAATAACTAGAAGCAAATACAAATAAAAACAGAAACCCACACTTCTGCGTGTTTGAGGTACAGATCAAATTAATCCTTTTTTTTTTTTTTTTTAGAAATGTCGTTAAGTGCTTAAAACCCAGTCAGGAGATTAGACACTCTTAGAGAGGCACAACAGTAGTATTTTAAGACATTGGTGCAACACTTGGAGGCTGGTTACAATGCTCGTGAGAGAAAGTCCTTCGACGTACAGTTCGTGGAATTAAGGCAGAA
The DNA here is from genome assembly GCF_015220745.1 of Sebastes umbrosus. NCBI lineage: Eukaryota > Metazoa > Chordata > Actinopteri > Perciformes > Sebastidae > Sebastes > Sebastes umbrosus. Next base: position 6,896,961 of record NC_051274.1, read on the forward strand.
AAGGAGAGCGCCGTCTGAATATTTCTCTCTCTAAATATCTTCTTTCCAATATCACACATCATCCATCGCTTGCAAACATATCCAGCTGGGAGGGCTCCTCCATCTCCACTACACTTTACCAATTTCATGAAGTGGAGCATCCATTACTGGAAGGCAGCTGGTTTGGATCCATTGATCTTGACATGCTGCACTGTGACTCTGTTAAAAGGAACCTTGAATATCAACAGACCGATACCTCCTCAACTGCTTCCCTGAGCCTCTGCAGCAAAGAGGAGGCTGGGACGAGGGTGGGGAGGGGGGGTACAAGGGGTCATCGTTTAGTCCTAATTACATCAGATACTCTTGAGATCCAACACAACAGCCTTGTGGTGTTGGATCGATACAAATGGTGACATAGTAAAAAGCTAGGAAATGGGTACAAGTGCTCTTGAAATGTTTTATAGAATCAATGCTGCATTCGATTCAGGAATAGAGTCAGATTCTTTGACCTTTGATTCAGAATTCACGACAAGGAGGTCACAGTGACACCTGCTCAGATCCAGTGGTCCAGTTTGCCCAATTACAATGCTGTTTCCCCAAGTGCTCCAGGTCACATCGCGTAGCTACGGGTTACCACCTTCCATTATGAAAAATATAGAAATGGGGGAGAGAGCTGGATGACCTCTACTTCAGACTCAAATATAGATAGATCAACATGTTTCTAAGCGCTTTTTGTGTTCCCTTACTATGACAAGGCGAGAGTGTACAGGTGAACTAGAATATGACAATGACTGTGACAAACATTTTATATCTTCTGGTTCCCACAGGTTCAGAAATGGTTTTGTGGTGAGCTTTCCATCTGCACTGCATGCAATTGGAACACCTTACAGTCAATAAGAGAGATGCAGACACACAGTACCAAAAGCCAGGCACATATGATCAAAAGACCCCATTGTCTGCATACCCAGGGCCGTAGTTCTATGCTACACAACTGTCTGTCTTGTAACAATTAAGGAGAAGTTCCACAGATTTGTTTTCTGTGACGTGGAAACATTTAATCTATTGTAACGACTGTCAGCTCCACACGCCACTAATTTCACATATTTATCTAGCCTTGATCCAGGACTATAATACTACAGTTCTGGTCGGCCATTTCCTGGAACATGGACATTCAGTCATTCAGCAGGTCATAAAAATGTTTGTCACTTTACACCCACCTGACACTGAAAACACCGCCTACCACCAGGCATCATCGTTCATAATTTCCAACATTATTCTCATGATGAATTGCATTAACACCTGAGTGTGGGTTCTGTGGGATGGCTATCAGGGCTAACATCTATCACGTTTAGGAAAAGAGTGTGTTTTTATGTATTTTTACTGGACAGGCAGCAACCCTGAGATCAGTGACCTGGTTAGCACAGCGTCGGCAAATGTACATTTCAGTGTTCTCGGTTTGACCTTTTTTGCACAGCGGATTCGAGGAATTTAAGGTAAATACAACAAACAGCTGCTGCACTGCTTTCTGAGGCCCTGTTCAGACAGAGAGGAGTAAGACACACTGAGGATGCGAGGAGCATCGCGGGAGGGGAGAAATAGATCAGTTGTGACTGACGGCAAATTCAAAAGTCTGAAGGAACTTCAGTGGTACTAGGGCTGCACGATATTGGAATATTGCAATATTTTGTTTCCTGCGATATGAAAAAAATACAGGAATATTCAGCTTTAAAGTATAATGCATCAATCTGGTGCACTGTGAGAGCAAAATTAAGCACAATTTTGTGCTCTTGTAAAAAATGTATGCTCTACTACTGATTACTTCTTTAATCATAAAACATTTGTCGAATAGAAATAAATGAGACGGGGTCCGTGTTTCAAAACAGGTCAGGCAGGTTGCCGACATCGCCACAGACCCCTTAGACTGAGGACAGTCCACCCTGTTTGACAGTAACGCCGGGAGCCCCCGTCCCACATCAAGCAGTAAGTCCATTAAACCCGGGAAGCGGCGAGGTCCGGGTGAGGGCTGCTGCAAAGCTAATGGTCGGAGCCGCGAGCTAACTTCACCCTGGGCCTTTCCAACCCTACTAGAGCCGGTCGCGGCAGCGCGCCGCTACGGAGGAGGGCCAACCAGCGCCAGGGAGAGGATCCTCCCACAGCGAGCGGCCGTCTCTTACCCGCCGAGTTGAACCCCCGGGGCAGATGCGGACCCCACACATTTAGAAGTGTAAAAATAATTTGGAAAAACAATAAAAAGTGAATTAAAAAAAAAAAACACTGGATTAGTCATGGAAAATGAGAACTATCTTTTGCATTAAGCAGCATCGGTCTAGACCTGCTCGATATGAAAAACAGCTTGAGATAACTTCTGTCATGATTTGACGCCATATAAAAATAAATTGAAATAAATAAATTGAGCAGCAAAAAAAAGTTGTAGCACGACACATTCGAGTTCATTTGCCGACATTGCACATCCAGCGATGTGACTATCGCGCATGCGCACATCGCTGTGTTGATGCTGAGACGATATATCGTGCAGCCCTAATTGGTACATCCACTGGTTGCCAGTTGCAGTTAATAGGTGATCTGTGCAGTGTCTCAAAAACTGAAAGGAACATTGTGTAACATTTAGGGGGAACTAAGAATTGTTGTGTTTTTCGTTAACTTAGAATGAGACCTTCATATCGACATAGGGAGCGGGTCCTCTTCACAGAGTTTCTACAGTAGCCCAGAACGGACAAACCAAACACTGAGAGCCTTTTGCGTTTGCCTGAAGGCCACCGTAGTTCTCCGACACGCTTGTGAAACAACATTAACGTGAGCCGCAGAGTATGCTACCGCCAGCCACCGTGTGACCTCGGTTGTTCCACAAGTAGTGTTATTATGGTAAGGATGGCAAGGATGAGCAACGCAAACGTTGTTACCATGATTTTGCACTCTGCGGCTCACGTTACCGCATTATTGGAAAGGGAGGAGTGAGAACTCAGTCAGTTGGTTGCAATCTGCAAACACCACAATTAGATGCCGCCAAATCCTACACATTGTACCTTTAACTATTTTAAATAATACAGTAAAATACATTACATAGAACATTTTTTTCTAAGTAACACTTCTCTGTCTAAACAGTAACTGTTGTCAAATGTTCTGGCCAACAAGGTCAGAACATTTTTTAGAAAGGTTTATCCACAGACAGCAGTGGAGCAGCAGTTTTCTACCTTCCGTGTGATTTAGCACGACTTCAACCTTTAAAGGCCCCCGCGACGTTGAAAATGAAACGCAAGTGCATTTAAACCTAGCGATGCTACGTAATATTGCCAAGTAGGTATTTAGCATTAGAGTTTATATCACCATGCTGATATGACATCAGATAACCACGTCTAAAAATCTTCAGGGCTTCCGATGGGGGAATTCTGGCTTGAAGAGCTGCTCCGTTACATTTTTTTTTTTTTCCAATATACAACATCAGAATTTAAGACTGACGTTACTCTCAAATGCTTTTGCAGTTAAATTGCAGTAACATTGTGTGACATTTTTGAGTCACGAGTTGTTCAGTTAACTAATAATAGTAAGTGCAGTCTAGATTTCCAGTTATTTTTTTTAACTGTAACTGTTATTGTCTGCACTTACGGACACTTAAAAAAACTAGGCCAAATTCTAAGGTCTAATTCTGGCAGACAAAAGGTTAAATTTACATCACTTGAAATAATGGGTGATGATAACATTTGGTTATTACATCAATGGTCATTTCCCATCTGCTGATATACTTGGACACATCAGCAGGTGTACTGCTGGATGACTGGATGGGAAGCTCTACTGCATATTTTAGTGAGTTAACTATCAGATATCATATACAGACAGCGCTGTTTGCATTCTCAATCTTTTTTTTTTTGCACATACTCACTAAATGAAACAGAGTTACGCCTACTTTTCTCACTCTGTAAGGCCGTTCATGCTCCAATATTCAAAAATGAGAAAATATCAAGTCAGCTTCAGCAAGGAAGGGGGCGTTCCCTAACACGGTAGCATTTTCCATGACAACTTAAAAACTGGATAACTCTCAGCATTGTGCAGCACCTGTAACGTGTGTTAAGTGCATCCACTGTTGGTAACAGGTCTGACAAAAAAAGAAGTAGTACTCTACTTTGGTTGTAGTGAGACCATCTACAGTTCCTCAAATGTTCAAGCTTCCTTTTTAAATAATGAGGTAATACTGATGAGGTGATTTGTTGTGTTCAACAAAAAAAAAAAAAAAAACTAAGATTAGCATCATTAGCACTGACAGGCTAAAGTCACACATTTTGTTTTACAATAAAAGATGTTCTCATGTTTTACCCTTTTCCGTGAAAAAAAAAACCATGAGCATGTGTGAAGGCAACGTTTGTGGGGAGACAAGAGCTGCTTACTGCTGAAAGGCCTGGTAGTAGTGAGGTAGGGAGCTGGAAGTGCTCATAGCAGGACTGCTGTATGCCTGAGGTAGCTGGCTGTGGTTATGGGCTCCAGGGCCCTGTGGTACGTGAGCCTGCGGAGGCTGGAAGAAGGTGAAAGGCCCTGGAGCCTGGGAGGACAACCCAGTGGAAGAGGATGGGGGGGAAGTGGTGGTGGTGGCGGGTGGATAGCTCATCACTAACCCTCCCATCCCCATGTGAGGGCTGTAGGGTGGCAGGCTGAAAGGCAAGAAGCCCAGCAGAGGCCCGAGGTCCATGTTAGTGGTGCAAGACAGCTCAGTTGAGGAGATAGCGGGGCTCCTGGACAACAGGTGAGGGTCGCCGCCAGCGCCCACGCCTTCACCCAGCACCTCCCTCTGAGGGGAGGCAGAAGTCGAGGTAGAGGAGTTGACTGCACTCAGGTGAGGTGGGGGGGCACTCTGCAGGTCCAGCAGGAAACTGTCCACGTCGGCGCGAGGGTATGAGGTAGATCCGTGCTGATACCTGGCCATGTTGCTGTAGGGCTGCTGCTGCGGAGCCACCGAGGGCTGCAGATGATGGTGGTGGGGGTGAGGAGATTGGGGGGGCATGTGGCGAGCCACGCCTATGTTCGAGGACAAGGAGCCCTGCATGAGGCCGTGAGGGTGGCCCATCCCGGGGACGGGATTGGCCATGGGGTAGGAATTGTACATGTCCCTGGAGAACGTCTCCATGGGCTCCTTGGAGACCGAGCCCATATCAGACGCCACAGGGCTAGGCTCCTCCTTCACCGGGCACTGGGTGGCAGGGGCCGGCGTAGTCACGGGCGTGCTGGGCGTACAGGGTGGCATCAACCCCGACTCCTGGGCATGGCTCTTCTTCAAATGGCGGGTCAGGTGGTCTCTGCGGCCAAAGCGTTGTGCGCAGCGCGGGCACAAGAAGTCGCGGCGCCCGGTGTGCACCACAGCGTGACGGCGTACATCCTTACGGGTGTAAAAGCGGCGGTCGCATCGCTCGCATGAGTACTTCCTTTCTCTCACTGGCACAGTAGCGGTTGAGTTGCCCTCTGACGGTGGAGGCCTGTCAATATGACTGCCTAGGTGCTCAAGCAGGGAAGACGCCCCCTCTGGACAAGGCAGGCCCGCCGTAGCACTGTGGGCTGCTACCAGGTGGCGTCTGTAACCGAGCTGGGTGTTGTACTGCTTGCCACACTCCTGGCAGTGGAAGAGCTGCCTGGTGCCTGGGTGGCTCTCCTGCAGCTGGCTCTTCAGATGGTCCTGCTGGTGAAACATGGTCTAACAGAAGGAACAGTACTGGCTCTGCTGCTGCACAGGGACTCTGGCCAAGAGCCTGAGCAGACACAGACAAGACTCATGAGGATCCTCCAGAGAGCTGACCATCAGCCTACAGACCTCTGGTTCGTTTTGTTAACTTAGAGTGCTAGAATTAATGCTAAGTGCTGTTTGTTGACTGTTTGATGGTCTCTTGTGGCAATGACTAGTGGTCTGTCCTGCCTTACTGGGGCAAGCCTGTGTCCAGCACTTGGTTTCTGTGACAGCAGCTGCCATAGCAACCCCAAAAGGGCTGCGGTGATGAGGAGCCGTGGAAGCTCTGACTGGGTCTGTGTGTTTCTTGAGAAGAGCTCTTGTGTTGGCCCGCAGTCTATTTTAGTATTCAGCAGCCCTGAACGCCACAGTCACAGCAGCTGAATCCGAGGCAGCATGACATCTTTACAGACCTGCAAAACAGAAAAAATTTGTCACTTTGTGCAAATGATAACTTTGGGCTTAATAGCGCAGGGTCCGTGAAAAGTTTGTTAGATTCATTCATTTAAATCATCATGATATAATTTATATATATTTTTTCACAAAAAGGCTTCATAGTCTAACAAATAATGTTTGAATTTTGAAATCTACAGTATAATAGTTCATAGATTACGTTCTAATCTAACAAATCTATAACTCTTAAAATCTGAAAATATGTTTAGTACGCGTCTAATATCTTTCTAATACATTTCTCTTGTGGGGGTCCCCAGTGTGCTCTCTATCTTATAAGGGGTCCTTGGTTGAAAAAAGATTGAGAACCTCTGTTGTAGTATTCTATTCAATTTATGAGCACATCTCTGGTAAACACCAGATTTAAAGTGGTGCTTATGTGTGATTGTTTGCAGAGAAACTCAGTTTTACAGACCTTTTGGTTAAATCAACTAACCGATTAGTCGAAAAAAAATGGTATGAGTGTTAGAGTGTCGACTAAGAATTTCTTTGGTCGAGGACAGCCAGAATGATTTTATAAATTAATAGTACAGAGAGTGAGAAGAGCATGACATTTCTATCATAGTTAGTGCAACGTTTATTTTCAGATGTGGCGGTAAGTCAGATTTGACCTCTGAGGACCGTGAGAGGTCAAATCCAAGATGGCTGCCAGTCCACCGGGTCTAATGTTCAAACGCGTTTAATTTTGGAAACAAACAGTGTAGAAAAAACATTTAAGGTGTCATTTACAACTAAGTTGGGGACACACATTTGAGATCACCAGAATTTAAGGAAATGCATTTAGGTCAAGGTAAATATTTACCAAAATATAAGCAATCAGTTGAAATTTGCAAATAAACACCCAGTGGTGTCACAGTGGCGATATTAGTTATTTAGCTTGTCAGCGTACAGTATGTGCTTGTGGCAGGTGTGGCACAGTTGTGTATTGTGTATTATGTCCATGCTTCGACTAGCTGGGTATAGATGCATTATCTGTGGATGTTTTGTTGAGCCGTACCGGTAAATAAATCCTGGATATTGACATGTAGCTTACGGTCCCGCCTTACCAATGATATCAACCAATCATCTGCTAGGCAAATGATGTCATAGTAACCCATCCTGACACCCAAGCAGCACACTGCAGTCCGACCACCAGGCATCAGCAAAACAGACCGATCAAGTCATTATCTTGTGGTAAGTTATTTCCCGAAATGTTGGTAATCATTTTGGATTCAGATGAAAAGGTAGTAGTGTTGCCACGATACTGGAATTTCTAAATTCGATACAAAACCTATCAACATTCGATACCATAAGGAAAAATCGACAACGTTGAATACATCAAATTTTTGATTTTTATGAAAAGATAAATATATCGAGGCTATAACATGACAACGACTTCTCTTCTCTTGGCTAGTGACAGAGAACAGCAGAATGACTGTAGTAAACATTAACAATTATTAAAACACCAACTTTAATGAGCTAACACCAATGTGCTGTCCTCTCCTGGTACACAATGTCTCCACCTAGTGTTGAGTTTGAGTTTTGACCCCTGTGAGATTGCTGTAGTTGGTCAGTGTGGAGTGTTGAAGCAGCAGAGTAAGCTAGCAATGTGAAGTCAGCACCGTGGAAATGAACTAATAGCTGCTGAATCTGCAGCTATCAGTTCATTTCCACACAGCATAGGAAAATAATGCCTGTAAGAATGAGCACACATGTTTTATGTTAAGCAGTAAAATAGATTGTTTGTGAAGACAATAATATCACGATGCTAATTTCCACAATAATGGTAATTCCATTATGTGTTAGCATTGAGCTAACGGACTAAGCGCTAGTGATTTGCCACATGGTTATAGCAGTCATGCTAGCTATGTTAGGAGTTATTTCAGCATTATGGTGCCAAACTAAACACCAATGTTCAGAGAGGGTGGAATAACCATAACAAAATCCACAAATTATTATTTCAATTGGAGCGACTGAGACGAGAGAACTGTGAGTGAGAGGAGGCAGGCTATGCTGTAGCGGTGTGTGGGTGTGTCAACTCGCTGTGGGAGAGAAGAGAGAGCAGAGAGCGCAGCTGGTACCCGTGCATCAATACTGCAGAATAGGAGTATTGAAACCGTTTCAAATATTCAGTATTGATATGTATCGATAAATCAATATTTTTGACAATACAAAGGTTGATATTTATTATATATAATTATGGTGTTTCATTTGGTCAAAATTAATCATAAAGCATATGATAATGTTTGCAAGTAAAGATTTAGCTAACGTAGCTAGCTAGTTATCTATCCCCCAGAGTTGGCTATGTTCTGAAGCTAGACCACTATTATGTCAACAAAATAACGCTACAACAGCAACGCTGTAAATATAAATTGAGGGCGTATAAATCTCTGGATGCCTATAGTTAACTATCCTTCAGTAAAGCCAGTCAAAAAGAGAGTTGCACAATATCGGCTTAGCGTTTCAGAGATGGAGAGAAAGGGTTGCTAATAGTTTAGCCTTCTGCTAACCGCAGCCAATGGCTCATGGCTGCGGTTAGCAGAAGGCTAAATATTAGCAACATTTACTGTCCATCTCTGAAATGTTTCGCTGATATTGTAGCTCGCTAGAGCCTTGAATCACAGTTTGTCAACTCAAATGTATGCGTTATCTCGATTCTAGCACGCATCAACACGGCAAGATGACATTTTTGATGTGTAACTTTAGCCCACTGCTAGTGTTTGCCTCCAGTCTTTCCTTTCCTTTGCCTCCAGCTAACACTGGGACGTAATCATGACGTTGATGCAAAAAGGGTCAATACTCACGGCACTTCCTGCATGGCATTTTACACTGCATGATTTAGCCTAGCGGCTAGCTAGTTACTTTTCCTTAATTATAGCTCTTCTACTCTTGCTTGGTTTATTTGTTGAACTTCAGCCTACATGTTCAACATTGTTGAATCAGAGCCGGTGATATTAGTAGCGAGAGCTAGTGCTGTCTCTCAGCTCTGCGCACACAAGCTCCGCCTCCACCCTCGGTGACGCAGCGATCAGAGGAGAGAAGGAAAAAAAAAAGAGACGAGAGAAACAAAACCGTATTTTTGTACATTACAGCACACTTGTAATGCAGAGGGATACTAATTTTGATTTTTTTTTTTCTAACCGATAGCCGACCCTCATTAACCGACAAGATTAGTGCGATGCATGCAGCGGTGCTGTGGTTGTAGTGCCTAACAAGCCGCCCAGCTGCAACAATAAGCTGATGCACAAACAGGTCAAATCCATAATTTATCGCCAGCTGCAGTGTACGTGCGAAACAGTCAACGGAGTCCCCAGTTCACCCGTCCGGGAGAGTTAGCAGCAACGATGCTGCGTGTATTGTCGTGGACACATGCAACCACTTTCCCAGTAGGTCTCCAGTCTTAATGACGGAGTCCACCTTCTCTTCTCCTCTTTGTCTTTCTCTAAAGCACGCACACACTCACAGCAAGAGCAGCACTGCGCTCCTCGTCTCTGTAATTGTCTCAGTCTGAAATCCAAAAGTATTGAAGAAACATAAATGTAATCATTATTTTTATAATCATTATAGTGGCTTAGTCCGATCCACTTGGTTTGTTTCGCATTTACACAACCAGGGCTGTTAACAGTGACACCTGTGACCGGTAAGTCAACGACAGTCAGCATCCTGTTGCTCATGCTTTTGCTTACACTACCGACACACACCAGATTGACTGTAATTGACAGGCATCATGTTGATTAACGCTAGCAACATTAGCCAGCTAAAACCACACTATCAATATATATATTTTACATGCTTGGCAGTAGTGTTAGCTTACCAAACAAAGGTCCCTCTATGAATCAAAGGCACAGTCAATGTTAATACTAGTGTTTACTTTTCCTGCTTCAGCCTCCCGACCGTGGTCAGAAGGCACAGGGGAGACACCGTCGTTTTGGTCTCCTGGGCCGGAGTCGATAACGTTACTTGCTCTGAGTCAAGCCCTGTCACTTCACTCAGCAGCAGGGAAACTAGACACATTTCTGCACAAACTGCAACTTCCACTGTACATTCCCTTGATATTCTCAAAGCTGAACTAACTCTCTTCTGCTCCGCTGCGCGCTCATTTTCTCACACTCACCGCCGCTCTCTCTCTTTTGCTTCACCACTCACTTCCCACATGCACACACACTCTTCGCACTGGCTCTGTTATTCTCCCACAACGCCCGACGTCGGTCTCATTCCTGTTTTGCAAGACGGCCTTCACTAGATATAACTTTGGGTTTTTTGTGCTTCCGTGGAGTTTGTGTTGGAGTCGAAGTTGTGGTGGTGGGGGCTGGTCATTTGTTGCCGTTAGCGGACTCCATTTCAACAGCTAAGGCACTCGCGAGCGCGAATGACGTCACATCCGTTGGATTTTCCCAAAAAAAACATTCATACATGTAAAAAGTTACATACAGTCCCTTTATACTTTTGTATAAGATTATATTTAAGTTGCCTTGGCAACATATCTTACAATATTAGGCTATTTAATATGCCATAATTTAATTAATTAATTAATTAATTAATTTAGCATATTTCCCAATGGACATTTTGGCCACTGATCGTTTAATCTGACGGACAACTACACGTGATACTGGCAAAAGGCCGGCATATGCTGGCTAACGTAAACCATGTCTGGGGGTGTGCACGGCTTCTCCATAATCTCCGTAATTTATCCATTAACCATTGTATGTTGTACAACAGAGATACTGTTCCTACATAAGGGGCCACAAACAAAACACTTGACGCATTTCTGTGTACGATGGGAAGTTGACTCCCCGCCGGGACTAATCATCTGGGATTTATGTATTTTTAAGATGTTTTTTAAACAAAAATGTGTTATACAGTTAGCAAACTCCTTTAAGGAACAACTCAGTGCGTAGGTTGTGTGCTTAACATGAGTGAGTGTCGGTGTGTGCGGTTGAGAGAGAGACAGACAGAGAAAGAAGAACAGAAAAGGCACACGTGTTTGTTTACGAGACAAGACAGGTTTCCGTCAGCAAGCGGCTAGTAACATTAGCGAGTGAGTATGTGTGTGACTGACTGTGAGTATGAAGTTAACAGTAACGTTATAGCTGTGAATGTAGCAATGCAGTGTGTACAATTAGGCTGTCTATTAATAAATACTACAACTCCCAGAGCTAGTGTTTGAAAGTTAAACAGGTCATAATTCCCACTCTAATATCTATTTTATATTGCTGTGAAAATATGTCCTTAAAACAACTGGATTTATTCAAGTTTCTTGCAAAAAACTACATTTTACCAGATTTGATCATGATCATGACAGCGTTATAATTTACCTTCGCCTTATGCTCATTTTTACTGAGCAGAGATTGAACCTTAATGTAACCCAATGGAACATCCATTAATGTTAACGGTTAGTTGCCTTATTTACATGGGAGAAGTTTGCCTTCAGGGATTTCTGACAGAAAGCCTTTTCCGACAGGTTTAGGAAACAAACCTACTTGGTTTGGTTTAGGAAAAGATCATGGTTTGGGTTCAAATATACCCGTTCTGGAAGAAAGTCCTGAAGGCAAACTTCTCCCATGTGCGGACTGTGCAGCTTACGTTAACTAGCTCTCCCTCTGCCGATGTCATCACGGATTTGTGGTTCACAATGTAGCTTCCCCTTATGGGTGCATTCGTAAATAGTTACTACGAGCGCCATAGCGCACTGTGGCACAAACTGGACCGTTCTTAAATTCAGAGCGCTGTTGGAATGTAACGTTACCGTTCAGTTATTCAGAGCATCTCACTCTCGGAGCAGTGGCGCGTACTCTGGGCATTCAAATGAAAGCAGTAATGCTGATCTCCAAATCGCATATTTTTACTGAATATCGGGGCCCTAATAAAGATCACAATTATTTTTCACTTGTCTGATCGGTCAACCGCATTAGGCATTCCACTTGCTCGAACACAGAGTTTACTTGCCCCTGGCAAGTAAACAAGCATTAATGTCAAGCCATGAATTTTATGAATTGTTATTTATTATTAAAATAATAAATCGTACAACAGCACCTACTGATGCTATCATGTCAATATGGACCAAAATCTCTGCAGAATGTTTCCAGCACCTTGTTGAATTTATGCCACAAAGAATTAAGGCCATTCTGAAGGCCACCCCAGAACTAGCAAAGCGTACCTAATACATTGGCCAATGAGTGTATATATACACATATATACTTTTTAAAAACACCTCACAAATATATAGTCTCATCTTTAGAAAAGGCTCAGTAATTTCCTAAAACAGCTGGTCACTGTAGTTTTTATTCAAACATTATTCAAACAGAGGGAAATTTTGCATTTGTTGGGAACTATTTTCAGCGGTGGATCAATCCACATTTGGCACTCTACTGAGTATTTGGGGCAGCAGTACGGTGTATGTGGAATTAAGTCAAAATAAACTACAGCGTGTGTGCAACAATGGAGCTCTATGGCACAGAGGAATAAGATATATCAGGTTTTCAACACAGAATACTTGTTAGTGGATACATTCTTTGCTGGTTTGGCTCTGCACATGGCATTTCTTGACAAGAAGAAACATATTTAATAATATCATCAGACTAATCCTACAACATAACTACATTTTTAGAAGAAAGCAATGCATTATTTACAAAAGTACCTGACAACTGTAGCAGTCCATTTGGTGTTTTTGAGTACTGTAATTCTCTTTGTTACAAACGTGTGATTTGGGGCTATAGATATGAAATTGAATTGACAGACAAACTAAGTTCATAAATGAAATATGTTGCCTATCTTAAACTACTCAAGGGTGTACATCCAGTCAGGGAATGAAATTAGTACCTGCCACCTGCCAAATATAGGGTAAATGTTGGCTGTGGCAGGGGAAAACTTTCAGGTCACCTGCCACCATGGCAGATATGTTTTCCTTATATTAAGAAATATTTGTTTTAAAAAGCAATTCCTAAATTAAAAATAGTCAGGGATTAAGGTTACATGCTCCATATTTCTAATGTCTGTTACCACTGACTCAGTGTTTACTAGGGGTCGACGGAAATATTGAGTATTGCAATATTATGTTTTGTGATACTGTATTAATTCTCAAAAACCCTGTATTGAATTCTAATTAATAGTTTACATGCAAAGATTAACTCAGGAAATACTTTACTCTATTTGCAAATATATGCAGATCCTACTATTCTGATTGCATAAAAAAGTTAACTTTTTTATGCATATAGCAGTGTTATTTATACTATGATAGTTTTTTTTTTTAAATCGCAATATATTGCCTTACTTACAGTATCACAATATATCGCAATATATTGCATCGTAACCCCTGTATCGTGATATGTACCTTATCGCCAGATTCTTGCCAATACACAGCCCTATAGTGTTTACGATTCTAGAGCGTTCTACATAGATTTCAGAAGTGGCAGACAAAACAATTGTGTGGCTAGTAGAAATGTTCAGTGACCTGCCACAGTGGCACGTGAGGAAAAAACTTAATTTTAGACCCTGCATCCAGTATTTAGACCTGCCACTAGCTGGACCACTGCTTGCTTCACTTCACTATGATGCCTTCACTTATGACATGTGTTGTAAAAACCTTTATTAATTCACCTAAGTATGGTTCATTTTTCTATTGCAGTGCCACCACTTTCACTCAAATAGAGAATTTAAACACATTTGCCAGCAGCGAATGTCTAGATAAAAGGACTAAATGTGGACTTTGCATCAAGAGTAAGGTGATGGGAGCTGGTAGTGCCATCTTGTGGGTCTCCTGCATGGAGCTGCCATAAAGCTTTAATCCACACACCTTCTCTGCTTAAGCCCTCTCCATTACGGTAAACTAAAATGCTTGTCCCGTTGCAACCAAATGAAGAGGGGGGAACTTTCTCCCAGGCTGAGAAGAGCTTGAGTGAAACGGTGAAATGGTCGCTGTCGTTATAGTGAGTGTGGTGGGACGGGGTCATTACCGGACCGGGGCTAAATGTGACTGCTAGCCTGGCTGCAGGCACTGTTCACTAAAATTAGGCGGCGGAGGAGAAATTAGGATTGTTGTTTGGAGGTTCAAGTGTGTATTACGATAGTTATATGTCGAGGGAACCCACTGACTAGTGTTAGTAGGGCTGTGGACGAAGTTAGAGAGTCAGCCGAACCAGCATGCTGGTTAAAAACACAAAAGATGAGCGCTTCACTAAGTTGTATCGGAGTTTGTGTGACGGGAGCTAACTCCTAACTCCTGGAGGTTTGCTCGAGCTCCGTTAAACTCCGGTTCAGAGTCAACACAGAAGGACACGACGATAACTCACCGATTGAGCCTCGGTCCAGCTCTCCGTCCAGCCTCCGTTCCGGCTCCATATGGACATTTTGTGAACAAGTTTTAAAGATGTTTGTTATAGTCCGGGCCTGGACTGCTGGGCGCCGCGCTGGAAGCCATGCATTGTGGGAGAGTGACGTCACACCACCCCGGGCTCAGAGGGAACTCTAGCAGGAACCAGATCCATCCACATCCACACACACAACACACACACATCCAGACACACGCACACACAAACACACTCACCAATAATAATAATACCAATATCAATAATTTGACACATATATGCAAGTCCAAAAGATCTTGCCACATGGAAAAAAAATATATAATAATAATAATAATAATTTTATTTGTAGAGCACTTTTCAAACCCAAAGCACAAAGTGCTTTCCAAGGAACTTCACATCATAGACAGCAGAATACAATATAACATAAATGATTAAATAAAATACAATAGAATGGGAAAATAAAGAAACAAGCATATACATATTCATACAATTACATATGCACATACATACACATCAGCACACAAGCATACAAAAGACACAAATTCAGCTGATTGGAAAAGCCGTTCTATAAAAGTGAGTTTTAAGACTGGATTTAAAAATCGTGACAGAGTCAGCTGATCTGATGCTCAGTGGAAGACTGTTCCAGAGTCGGGGAGCCAGTACTGCAAAAGCACGATCACCTTTTGATTTTAACCTGCTCTTTGGAACAGTTAAAAGACCCAGACTGACAGGGCCTGTTCGGACAGTACCGTATGAGGAGCTCAGTTATATACTCCGGTGCCAGGTCATTCAGAGCTTTACATGTGATTAAAAGCACTTTAAAATCAATTCTAAAAGAGACTGGGAGCCAATGTAGAGAGGCCAGAATTGGTGTGATGTGAGAGCATCGTTTGGTTTTGGTCAGTAGTCTACAGTAGCTGCAGAGTTCTGAACTATTTGGAGCTGCTCTGTTGCTCGATTGTTTAAGCAGGTATACAAGGAATTGTATAACGTTAAAACTGAATGCTTAAATAAAACAATGCTAAAACAATATGTATGTTTTATGAGATGGTGGGATCCAGAAAGCTGTGAAATCACCTGTAGTGCCTATGCAGTATTTGTATGTCTCCTTCTCACAACAGTGATTAATAAGTCTCTACCTCTGTGCCTATATTATTAGCTGATGAAATAACTCTGGGGGGAAATATTCAGTCTCTGTTTTTGAAAGGTGTTGCACAAAATTAATAATTCCAATGTTCACCCTTCAAACAGTACCTCAGATAATAGAGAAATTTCACTGGCACAAACTATTTTCTGTAATGAACATTCATGAAAACTGACTGATTTCCAAATTTTAGAAGGATTTACGTAAATATCCCTATATATATATATATATATATATTAACATAATAATTTACCTTATTTTATTTACTGTATACTGCATTTATGAAAGTCAACGATTACAAAGTGCTTTACAAAAAACAAACATAAAACAATAAAGCACACAAAAAAATCCAGTAAACAGTGAAAAATGTCAATCTTATAGCAAGAACGAAATGAGGTAATAGGACTAATAAAATACCAATGGGGCAATATGTTTTCTTTTCTATGTTTTTTGTATTGAGTCTGAATTGTTATCTGATTTTTTTGTGAGAATATTAAAGTATGATGGATTCAGTATCTCTAAAAATCTAAACGGAAAGGATTGTGGTTATTCCTGAGGTGGTGGAAGCAAGATTGAATAACCTTGCTGCTATGAAATTCAAAATTGAGGCTGTAATCAAACATTGGACCTGGGTGTCTGACAGAATGCCTTACATGTTTGGTCAGTGTAGCAAGAAAATCACAGGGGTCAATGTTCCTCATGTACCCAGACTTATCCTGCTAGCGGACACATCAAGGTCCAGATGGGTTGGAGATATTATACATAATTGACTGGACTTTTCCCCACTGTCACAATTCTGCAAACATATATTTTAATAAAGATAATACTGGGGGGAAAAAAAAGATCTATATAAATTTGTAGGTATGCACATGCTTGCAGACTTATTCTCTCAAATTTGAATCATTTATTTTGGGTTTCACACTTTGCACAAGTGCAGATATCTACTTTATATTCAACCTGACTGCTCTGAAAGAAACCTTCATTTTTAAATGACAAGCCCTGTTTTCCTGCTCTTTAGATTTATAACTGTCTCTACTGAATAAGCTGAATAAATAGGCTGAAACTAAGAATTACTTTCAGCATCCATTAATCTACCAATCATTGTGTTGATTAATCAGTTAATCATTTGGTCTAACAATTGTGGGAAAATACTTTTAAAAAATACCCATCACAATTTCCCAAAGCCCAAGGAGATGTTATCAAATTACAAAATTGTTTCAGAATGATTCTTTGTCAATCCACTAACCAATTAATTAACTAATGGTGTTCAGCTACGTGAACTAACTATATCACGTGAGTTGATGGATTCCATTTGTTATAGGATCAATTGACCTAAGATACAAAAAGTAATATATTTCTCATTGAGCATGAAAGTTCATTGTTGATGGAAATAGCTGTTGACATTCAAATGCATTTCAGAACCTTCATCAACGGATGCAGTTTGCTCGGTACCAAAAGTAGGGTCTAAGATTTTATTTTATTTAATTTTTTTAAGTTTTAGCATATCACCAGGACCTAGTTCGGATTAAATATTGTGTGAAAGCATTATAACGTTATTGATACCAAGTTATTGAGTCAAAAATACAATGATATCCTATTAGTTTGTTGATGTTTCACATTCTTAAAGGGTCAATTCAACCCCCATGCAGCAGCGAGTAGTGGCGTAAGGAGCATCCTTCAGAGGACTGTGTACACACACTGCCCTGCTGAAATACTCTCATGCAACATCCTTACTGGAAATCTTAATCTTTGTCCTACTTGACTAAAAAAAGGCCTGGGTGTCTGTTACCTTATTTAATGACTATAATGTATAATGGCTATAATGTCATAGTATTCTAAGATCCTGTGCTCAGTAAGCTTCTGTATCAGTTTTTCCATTATTATGAATTACACAACATGTTGGTGATCTAGTAGATGGACTCTATTGTTATATATTATGTGGTTAATACCAGCATTGGAAATTAACTTTTTTTGTCTACCTGCCACTGTGGCTGGTGGACTCCAAAATCTACTAGCCACTACAATAGATTACCATTGATTAATTTTTGGCTGGTGAGGGAAGCAAATCTAGATACCATTTGCATATTTTACCAGCATTTGTCTGGTGGTGGCTGGTGCTAATTTCCAACCCTGGATAATAAAATAAGATAAGGTAAGATAAGATAAGATGAACCTTTATTAATACCAGCAGGGAAATTCAGGTGTCAAAGCAGCAACATCAGCAAACAGTGTGAAACACAGGAGCGGTAAAGGTATACAAAAATTATAAAAACAATAAATAGAGATATAAAAGATACAGAGTGAATGGGTGAACATAGTGTGTACAGTCCGTCAATAAATAAATGTAGTATGTACAATAAATAAATGTAATATGTACATATGTGCAGTCTATAAATTGGTATATAGGATGTACAGTGTAAAGTAAGTGAGAATAGTGTAAGTGGGAATAGTGAGAATAGTGTAAAGTAAGTGAGAATATATAAGATTCAAGAGTTTTATTTAGCATTTGCACCTAAGTACATTGGAATTCTGAGCAGTTTACACTGAGTCAGCTTTAAGAAAAGAAAAAAGGTAGAAAAGGCACAAGGTAATTATAGTACAAAATAAGTAGCACATTCAACTCAACACAACATAAATAAATTATTAAAATATAAAACGCCCTCAGTGTAGTCGATAAATAAACTAAATTACCCTCTGCATATAATACAAATATACAGTAATATGCTCCATGACCATGTTAAAAAAGCTTGTAAATATTTAAAAAAATAAATAATTAATATATTTCAGACAATTACACAGTGGAAGGCAGCATATTGCACAGCATTACAGTCCACATTACAGTAATATCTGTGTGGTGGAGGATGGAAGGCTCAATCCAAACAAAGACATAAAATGATTATTTGTATGCAGCATCTGTTCAAAATGTACTATGTGCATGCATGCAGGGGAGGGGGCTGGAGGTTGTTTTGTTGCATTCCTGCGGAGGGTTTGACCTTTGACCTGGTTGTTGCATTCCTTCCAAAGAGGCTTGTCCTGCAGCACCAGCCAGCCAGCAGCTCTGCACTCACTACCACTGATCCTGTGCTACCGAGAGACGATGTGTGTTGAGCTAGTTTAAAACGAGGCAGTGGAAACAACAAGAGCGAGGATTATCACCAGACACTAGCGGACACCATAGATAGCATCGTTTCGAGGTATAAAAAGGGACGTCTTGTTCTGGGTCTACACAGTTCACCTAGGACGGAGCTAGTTAGCCATTTTTGCTAAGCAGCTAGCTGAACCGCCATCGCATTGAGGTTTGCTTTGTAGACACCCAGCAGGACAGGACAGCCGCAGAGACACAGCAGCAGCACCAGCAGAGGAAATGAAGGACAAACAAAAGAGAAAGAAGGAGCGGACCTGGGCTGAGGCAGCTCGCATGGTAAAACACTTTCTCTCCCAGCTGCATGGACATGATGTGTGAATAGATGTGCAGTGATGGATCCAGGTGTGTTTGTTGTGTTCATTCTCCTCACGACCACTGCCTCTACTATCAGCTAGCTGATAGCAGAGCTACAGGCAGGTTGTGTTTGGATTAAATGTACCTGCAGGGCACATTGTATTCTACATGTGCTGCATGTCTTGTCTGGCTGTTGACACATAAAGAGCTACGTAACGCAGCATGCTAACGCTGGCTAGCATGCTAGCAGCCACCTCCTCCTGTTTGGAGCTCTTTGTTTGCTAGGCTAGCAGTTAGCTAGCTAGATAGCACTACGCTAATTACCATGTTAGCAACCTGAGTATACAACAAGAGACCACACACGGTTCTGCACTTAATGTGAACAAACCCAGTCAGTAAAACGTGACCTCGTTAAACTTATAATGTTAATGTGAAGGCTAACTTGTAGCAGGCTATTAGCGTTAGCTCATTATGCTGATATACCGTTATAACAGCTAAGAGCTAACGTTAGCCACCAGCTAGCTCAGCTGTATTGTTAGTACAGATGGTGCAGGGACATAATAAAGAAATGTGCTGTTAATGTTAGTTAAATCAACCAAGATCTGTCTCAAGATCAACGAGAAGCAACTGGATATTTAGGAAAGAGGTGTGACGTTTAACACTAGTAAACTGGTGGGATTATTTTCACAGGAAGTGAACTTTATTATATATACTGTATATTTAATTAATTAAAAAACACACGGACAACCGTGCAGTTGTGTACATGTGGCATGAGTACATTTAGGATTGTGCAGAATTGTGATCAGGTGTGGTTTTCCTTAGTGTTTAGTGTTTATCCTCAGTGTGAGGGGCAATGGGACCACTAGCTACTTGGGTCTGTTTTGGCCAGATAGGCCCCATGCTTTCTACTCAGTACAGCTGGTATAAGAAGAGAAAGACATTCACTGTCTCTCAGCAGTGTACAATTACATAAATTCCAAAACATGAAGGTGCTGCATATTATGAAATCAGTGCTATTCACTCCTATTTTTTGAAAAGAGAAGGTCACATAAAGGAATAATTGATTATTTTTGAAAGCACATCCGTATTTTATACCGACTGCAGATGAAGTATATGAGAAGGATTCAGCTTCGTGGTCCTTTTTCATATTCCTCATGGTGGTCTCACATTTATTAGGTGCACCAATAAAATCTTAAGTGCAATCCAGTACAAAGCTCAGCTGCATATTCTGCTTTTATGAAGCTTATAGTGGTGGGATTATTTCCACAGGAAGTGAACTTTAATATATACTGTATATTTAGTTAATTAAAAACCACATGGACAACCGTGCAGTTGTGTACATGTGGCATGAGTAAATTTAGGATTGTGTAGAATTGTGATCAGGTGTGGTTTTCCTTAGTGTTTAGTGTTTATCCCCAGTGTGAGGGCAATGGGTCCACTAGCTACTTGGGTCTGTTTTGGCCAGATAGGCCCCATGCTTTCTACTCAGTACAGCTGGTAAAAGAAGAGAAATGCATTCACTGTCTCTCAGCAGTGTACAATTACATCAATTCCAAAACATGAAGGTGCTGCATACTATGAAATCAGTGCTATTCACTCCTTATTTTTGAACAGAGAAGGTCAAATAAAGGAATTACTTTTGAAAGCACATCCGTGCTTTATACTGACTGCAGATGAAGTATATGAGAAGGATTCAGTTTCATGGTCCTTTTTCATATTCCTCATAGTGGTCTCACTCTTATTAGGTACACCAATACAATCTTAAGTGCATTCCAGTGCTTTGTACTGGATTGCACTTAGCTACATATTCTGCTTTTATGAGTTTATCGTGGCCAATTTTTGTTAAAGCTTTGAGAGAGAAATTTGTTTTTGATATTCTTCACTGTTCGTAAATAGGGTGGGCTAAACATTAGTTCACGTCAATGCAGGTGGGAGTTGCCATAGCCAATGTTCAAGTGCCACACCCCATGCACTGTAGTAAGGGCTAGGCGATATGGCCTAAAAAATAAAATCTCAGATTTTTTCACACCACATCCGATTTACTTTTTTCGGGGAAACAAACTCACGCCTAATGCACATATATGCACGCTTACACACAGGAAAAGAGAGGGAGAAAACCTCCGTGTCTTTATGAGCGTCAACACGTTTACACTTGATCAGCGGTAAAATTGCTCTGCTCTGGCTGTGCCATTTTTTTCTTATGGCGAGAGTGGTGCCGCCCAACTAGGCTGAAGTGATACCATTGGCGTGGCGCACAGCAGTAAATCGCCACCAAGCGCTGCGCTCAAAGTTCAAATTATTTCAATTGTGATCTCAGTTGTCGATGACCTTTCAAAGCACAACCAATGAGAACAGCTGCAACTGTTGTTGTTCCCTAGAAGCAGTGAATGCCGTTCCTTGCGCTCTTTTTGGGGAGATATTTTACCTTCTGCACCCTACATCGCGCTGAGGGAAAATAATATATAACATATATACATATATAACAAATATTGTTTTGATCCCGTTTGAAATCTGCCATGAATTACACGTTTCAAACGGGATCAAAAAAATATTTCTCTCTCGCCGTTGACTACTTTCATATTTTTTCTGAAGGAAGGTCCCAAATTGGTCCACTGGAAGGGGCGGGACTATGCCTCTCTATACGGCTGTGCTCAATAGACCGTCATGCAATCGTTTCCGATTTTTTTCATTTTCATGCTGGTTTTGTGGATTTCGAGCTAGTCATGGTTAAACGTTGTGCCTGGGGAGAGGTTGGAAGGAGATATATGTTTTGATAAACGTTGGATGAGGTTCACTCATATTTGTCAAGATGAATCCCAATTAGTATATGACTGTATGAAAATAATATGCAAGATAAGTATATCGTTTGTTTTCATGAACGGCAGAATGGTGCGTTGCTTTAAAGGTTGCGGCCGCAAGGAATTGTGGGATGTTGTTCTCTCCTTTCCTCTCGTAAAGGATGGTCCATTTTAACCTATACTAAAGGAGATGAGAAGAAAGAAAGTATTGAATCACCTTTCCTTAGCATTTAGAGAATTCAATCAGCTGTTATCGTGGCTGCCACTTAGATACTTGCGGGTCATTTCACTCTAAAAGGAACTTTCCTAAGCAAAAATACTTTTCAACCGCAGCTCCTGACAGAGTACGCCAGGCAGACACATAGCTAACAACCTTGCTGCTAAACTTAATGATGCGGTGCAGCCTTTTACTGGAAAAGTGGCTGCATGTGTCCACGACAATGCACGCAGCATCGTGGCGGCTACGGTAACTCTCTCGGACGGGTGAACTGGGGACTCAGTTGTTTGTTTTGCACATACACTGCAGCTGGCGATAAATGATGGGTTTAACCTGTTGGTGCATCGGCTTATCGTTGCAGTTGGGTGGCTTGTTTGGCACTTCAACCACAGCACCTCTGAATGCAAGGCACTAATCTTTTAGGTTAATGAGTGTCGGCTATCGGTCAGAATTATTTTTTTTATAATTAGCATTCCTAATCTGTTGACAAGAAAGATTGGCTGGAAAAGGCTTTCCTTTCATTTGCATGGAATGGGCAGAAACAAAAGCGTATGGGTAAATGATGGATAAATACAAAAAGATGAATTAGTCATTGATGACATTATTTTAACTTATCAAAAATTCACTTAATGTTCAAGTACGGATTTAAATTTACAGTCAAGGTTATTTTCTATTTAAAATATGTCCTGCTTGCTACATACAGTTGGTTGTTTGCGACTGTGGCTCAGGAGATAGAGCAGGTCGCCCACTAATCGGAAGATCGGCGGTTCAGTCAGTGAGTGGTCGGAAGACTAAAAAGGCGCTATATAAAAGCAAGTCCATATACCATCCATTAACATGTGCATACATTTTCAACGTTCAAATATCAACCTCAAAAATTCAGTACAAACCTGGGAACGTTTAGTCCCTGGAAATACTTTTCCAGGAACTAAAAGGTTCCTTCAGCCCACTGTTGTCTGCGTTTCCACCGTGTTCTAAAGACCTGTGAAAATTAGGCAAATTATTCCGCTGATGTATGTAAAAGCAACATGGGACAAGGGCTGCCGGTGGTCACAGCAGTAAACACACTCTGCAGCCTGCAGTTCAGTGTCCGCCCGTTTCATCTGAAAAAAAGCGTTTTGTCTCACTGCGACGATATTTGTTGCTGCCTATATTTACTGATGCACGTTGGATGTATTGAATGAAATGCAGGCAAATGAAGGATGCAAATGAATCTAAGAGCGTCTGTCTCCACAGTAAATCATCTGTTGAGTGTTTGATGATTATTTATTTGTGCTTTAGAACGTAACCGCCGTGAAACAATCGGAGGAGGCCGACAGCAGAGCCTAACTTTACCTTCAATGTTATCAGACAAAGAGAAATGCTCTCCCTTCATCCTAAAATGCTAAATCGAGCACTTCCTTTTTTACGAATGAAGCGGTACACGAGTTGGTGTGTGTGTGCGCGCGCGTGTGTTTGCCGACGGTCAGCGGCGGTCATCCCTGCAAACTCCACCCCGAAAGTTCCGGTACTTTTCGAAAGTACTACCACCCCCGAGTAGGGTTTTTTTGGGGGGTAAAAAGGCCCCGTAAAATGTCCCCAGAACTTAATTTACACCGTGGTCCCTGCGGCCGAAACGCAATGAGTTCCTCAAAAGGTTCTTAGTTCCGGGGGAAAGTTCTTGTGGTAGAAATGGGGCTTAAGCTGGGCTTTAATCAGAATTGTGAATCTTTGTGCGTTTTGTGTTTCAGAAATGAAAAACCTGCTGACCTTACTCCTTGCTCCAGCTGCTTCTCTCGCTCTCTTGCTCTCGCTCTCTCTCTCTCTCTCTCTCTCTCTCTCGCTCTCGCTCTCTCTCTCTTGCTTTCTCTCTCTTGCTTTCTCTCTTTCTCCCTAACAAACACTTGCTTCTGCTGATATTGTTATTGTCAAACTCTGCTGTAAAGACTAGCCTAGATGTTAGTCTATAACTATACCAGCTTGCTTTATATGCTTTTAATAGCCCTAATAAATAATGGGGAAAAAAATAATTTTGTCTGTTTTGGCAATGTATCGCTTCTTTAAAATAGCTCTAAGACCATTTTTGAGTTAGTCGATGATGTTAAATCACTAGGAGAAAGGGGAATTGCTCTCGGGTCTAGATAGATCTTGATTTGCCATGTGTTCAGAGTTATTTCTTTACATCTTAACAGTGCAGAAGTATTCATCAGTCTGTGTGGTTAAAAACAATGTGGATGTTTTCCAGGTTTTGGAGAACTTCTCTGATGCACCCATGACTCCCAAACAAATCCTCCACGTCATCCAGACCAAGGGGCTGAAGGAAATGCGGTCAGTCAGACACACACAGACACACACAGACACACACACACACACACACACACACACAAACACAGCTGCTACTGTTACAAAAGAAAGTTGTTCTCTTGAACCTGACTTCAGTAAATGATGTTAGCAAATAAAAAGCGCAGTGACGCTGTGGCTCATCAGGCATTTGTCCATCGTTCAATTTGGTGTAGATCATTGCATTTGAATATGGCTTGTTGATTATATTTTGTATTTGCCTATTATTTTTTTTAGCAGCGCACACATCAACTGAACATGTTAATCAGTGTGGCTCTAACAGAATTTTGTTTATTTTATTTCCTTCTACATGGACCCCTTGGCCTGCTGCTGGCCTAAACAGGAGGTAAGACCTTTTATTGCATACACTAATCACTTCTCTTCTGTAACCAAACACTTGTCCTGTTCTTCATGCTCTTTCATATTCTCTAAGGCCTGTGTTTGCTCTTGGTGCATTGTGCTTTCATGGTAAAGACAAACACAATGCCCCCTATACTGTAATTGTGGAAAACATCACAGTCACCGTTTCACCATAACAATACACGCAATATTATGTTGTTGTGCCAAGCTCTGTTGATGTTTTGAAACGATTCAAATGTGAACTTTTAATGAATCTCAAGACGTCAACTTGAGCTGGGAGGGAATCTTTGGATTTGGGGGGGAAATTGGGTGCCGCAAAAGAACACAATTAGATGTACCCCTGGGCATAGTGAATTTATTTGACTGATTTGTCAATTGGCAGGAAGATGGCAGGCAGCATTGATATCCCCTGTCAATCCAAAGTAATGCCTATTTTTAAGTTGATAACAATGATACGGTACCAAAGAAAATCCACTCCAAATGGAGGAGCCGATAAAATGTGTTGTTAAGTGCAAAGCTGAAAGCATCATAAATACACCATACACCCATTTTCATACTCACTCATTAATATTTTCAGTCCCATAGCTATTTGTAAACAAGGTTATGCATGTCCAATGATCACACACGAGCATTAATCTGACTGAATTGTGTCGTAAAAGGGATAAATTGATCACAGCAACAGAACTGCCAGACTTGTTTGCAAAGTGAGTGGACATGCACCCCCTGAACAAATCAAGTCAAGTCAAACTTTATTTGTATAGCATGTTTAAAAACAGCCGCAGTAGACCAAAGCGCTGAACATGTACATAATAAAATGAATACAAAGTAAACAACAATAAGAACAGAGCAAAAGCAATAACCATAATGTGCACATAACAGAACAGAAATATAGAGTGATATTTTGGTTTTAGCTGACGTGTGGCGCCTCACTGTGTTGATCAATGCTCGTTCATGTCTATGCAGAGCGAGCGCGAGCAACAGGGCGCTGACTTTCGTTGACTTAACGACCACAGGTGTCGCTGTTAACAAGCAGTTTCTGATTCTTACATAGAGTCCCTTTTTAAAGGGATGGATACCAAAATATAAATGGTGTGACAACATCTCTCACAGTTGACTTATTGTCTCACAGTGTGCAGTGTATCGTCATATCGCCCAACCATAGCTGTCATCACCGGGTAGCACTAGTACGTCTTCAGATTTCAATTTGTCTTTATGTCTTTAGTCCATTGTGTTCAGTCACGTGAGTTGGAACTGACCGTAACTGTGTGTGTGTGCGCAGTGGTACAGCCCCTTTGGCCTGCCTGGTCACCATGCTGCACTCCCAGGTGAGGGGAGACCGAGTCAAGAACAGCATCTTCTTTAAGCTGCCTGGACGGATGAGCCTGTTCACTCTCAAGGTACACAGACACAGTCCTCTTCTCTCTCAACGCCTCACCACTCTGCTGCTAAATCTCCTTTATGTAAGATTACATCACCATCATTATTGGTGTCAGCAGAAAGTTGCTCCAAAAAGTTGCATTTGGGGAAAACATTTTTTTTTTTGAGACAGTTACTCAAGATAGTACAGAGGTTGCATAGTGAGTATCTTTGTTTGGAACTCTTTTCTATGGAAGTCCACCTGCAGACTGACTTATTGTTAATGTTATTAATGTTATCATAGCTCTGCCTTCTACTATGGAGGGATGGGAGGACGACATGAAAAAGTGGTCTTTGGAACTGCTCTTTAAAGCCCAACTAACGTACACTAACTATATTCTGTACACTAACGATGTTCCGTACAGATGACATTTTTCCGCCAATCGCTGAATAAATACTTCTAGATCGTGCATAACATTTATATGCGTGTCATCCTCAGTTCCCCCTCTTTCATTCCCAACCAAGCCAGAGACCTCCACCATTAGTTCCTGTGAGATTTCAGTCAGTTTGTGAGGTGCGCACCGTGCGCCCACAGCGCCTGGAAGGGAAGCTCCAGTCCCGACTGCAGCTTGAGAGGGGAGATGACTAGAGCAGCGAAAATGTACATTTCAACTTAATTTATGCTACTCACAGTACTGTAGTCTGTATGAAATGATTATTATTCTATCAAAAGTTGTTAAATATATTACCCTTTGTTGAATAAATGCTTTAAAATGTGCATTTTTAACATCAATGGTGCGCACTGACTGCTTGGCACTGCAGCAGCAACTCTGTCAACACAGACGCTGTTTGCAAGTCCTGCACCCAATATTGATGTAGTATAGCAGTGTTATTTGATAAAAGGTCAATAAAGTTAACGTTTATGACATCAATTGAATATTGTGACATTTAAAATGTTCATTAATCGCCGTTGAAATCATGTTATGCGCTCTGTACGGAACACCGTTAAAGCTTAATGATCTTTTATACACAGGCGGAGGCGTTACTTTTCCCCACTTTTCTTAAAAACTCTTGGTTCAAAAATCAGTCAAAGTGTAGACTGTCTAATGGATATTCCCCCCGGAGAATGAGCACACAAACATGCTTGTCTGGCTCTTAACAACAGAGGAGTGCTGCCTGGCGTGGTGCCGACGGGCGTAAAGTGTACGGAACAACGTACCACAGCTCCGCAAAGGACATTTTAGAAAATGCTAGTTTAACGTTGGTTAAATAAATGTTAAAAATAAAGCAGGATTTTGTAAAATTAAGGTGAATTACTTTTCAAATGAAGTGCCGCTGATGGTTAGCCGCTATGGTTAGCCTATGGAACTAACTAGCTTACTGCTACTTCCGCTACCTCACCGGAAGTTACGCCCACAATCATTTCTACAGCTGAGAATAAAGTGAATAATCCAGTCAGTATGGACACCAAGGGAAGTCAGCATTGATAGGTGGCTGTTACTGCTAATAGGGATATATACACCACAGGGTTACCCAATCTGTTAAATCGCATATTATTTTGAATACTTTAATGTAGCAACCAATTTTGACGCATGACCACAAAATCATTTGATAGGAGAAAGCCTTCTGATGTGCGTCTCACATGCAGACAACACTGTTTTTCTTCACGCTCTGTAGAAGAACGCCCTCCAGTGGACAAAAACAACATCGGAGTCGGAGACACCAACAGAGGCAGCCAGCAGCACCACCGCCCCGGCTTCCAGCAGCGGCACAACTGCAGCGGGCGCGGTGGTGTCCTCCGTCAGCCCCAACGAGGCCGCTGAGCAGGAAAGCTGCGACTCCACTGAGACCACCGCCGCTGCCAGCGGAGACAATGACGGTAACAGGACACCACACACCAGAGACCTCTCATTACACACACCTGAGGCCTCTCCAATAGGGTTTTTTCCATAACGGTGGGGTAGTCGCCCCAAGCTGTGCCCTGAAACAACTCCTTGTCAAAAAATGGTCTTTAATTTACTCATCTATTGTAGAAACATTGAGTTTAATCATTCCTTAAGCCTCAAACTTCCTTTCCGCGGACAGCTGCGGACGTGTTCCAGTCTTGCGGACGTGCACTCGGCTCCATTCATACTACTGTAGGGTTCACCAACGGGTCCATGCATGTGCATTTCCCGATCCACACCCATTCCAGTTGGTTGAGTTCAACGCCATTTGGCTGTCTTTGTGTTCCTTCAAAGACGAATTATGTCTTTTAATTTTAGACGTGTACCCTCACGGACATGAGCGGATGATGATATTTACGTCACACAGACCAAAGTGGACCCTCGGGGACGCAGAAGGTTTGAATTGGCCTTTTAGGTTGTAGGGGTTCTTTGTTAGACTGCTGCTTCGAATCAGAGGCTCACTGAGCTTTGCCGAAGGCATGGTGCGACAATCGTAAAGGTTCAGTTAAACAACTGTGAATTTAGCTTTGTTAATATAAGCCAAAACACTAGGAAAGGAACTCCAGCTCAGATGGAAGCTGCTCGTTTATGAACTCTGCTAAGATAAAGAAGATAAAAAAATATGAGATACTTGTCGCTGCAGTGTTTGTCAGAGTCAAAGTTGGGATGTAATGTTCCTGACACACCAAGCCGACGGTCGGCCGTCAGACAGTTTGCCGTCTGGCATGAAGCTAAGTGGTGAGTGAGAGTGGTGTGAAAATGGTCGGCAAATGTCGCTTTGTTTCATGTGCGTATCATAACAACGGCTTGTATATCCACAGTCCTCGATCCTCCGGTTTCCTTTTTTGAATGACATACAGACTATCGCGACCTGCTCGTGTGGAGTTATTTCATCTCACGCAGGCGCAGAACATCCGTCCTAACCAGCCGTCGGCTGTAGTCTTTGCGGTGTGACTGGGTGCAACTTGTCGGCCTTCGTCGCTGCTAGTTCTGATGTTGCGTTGGTGTGTCCCCAGCTTAAAGATGAGTTTCAGGAAGAGCAGCATGTGTCTTTTCTTAGTAAATATCTTGCAGTGATTTTGCTAGGTACACGTCCTGCGTCTTTGACCCATTAAAATCTGAAAGAATGCAGTAAACTCACCGTCGACGTGTCCAGGGGACACTCATTATTTTTCCCCCTGATAACCTGTGGTGCCAGATTCATTTTAGAAGTGATGTGTGTGTCACCAACACTGTCTGCTCTGAGCACATCCACTGTTACGCACTCTCTGTCGCTCAACCACACACTCGCTACGCACACATTAAACTACTCTCAAGCCTCGGACATACTTTCCACGTCCGTGATTTCCCGACCCACACTCCGAGGTTCAAGGTTCTTTAGTAGTCATTTGTCAATTCTAGCAAAGCAGTCATTGGCAATGAAAATCTTCGATCTAGATCCTCCTAATCTAAGACATAAAACAGCGCAGTTACAATATAGTTTAAATATAAACATAAGTAAATTAGGGCTGTCAATCAATTCAAATATTTAATCGCATGATTGTCCATAGTTAATTGCGATTAATCAATTAAGCCAATTAATCGCACATTTTTTATCAGTTCCAAATGTACCTTAAAGGGAGATTTGTCAGGTATTCAATACTCTTATCAACATGGGAGTGGGCAAATATGCTGCTTTATGCAAATGCATGTATATATTTATCATTGGAAATCAATTAACAACACAAACAATCACAAATATTGTACAGAAACCCTCACAGGTACTGCATTTAGCATAACAAAATATGCTCAAATCATAACATGGCAAACTCTGACTTGACTGTGACTTAACCCAAACGGCATGGCATTATCATAAAGTGGGCATGTCTGTTAAGGGGAAACTCGTGGGTACCCACAGAACCCATTTTCATTCACATATCTTGGGGTCAGAGGTCAAGGGTCCCCTTTTAAAATGGCCATGACAGATTTTCAAAATTTAGCTTACGTTTGGAGCGTTATTTGACCTCCTTCGCGACAAGCTAGTATGACATTGGTTGGTACCAATGGATTCCTTATCTTTTGTAGTTTCATATGATGCCAGTATCTTCACTTTAGCAAAAAAAAAATGTATTGGGGACCCCTAAAGTTTCCCTGGGACCCACTCAAATGACCACCTGTGGGTCCCGTGATCAACATCACTGGTCATGTGAAAGTTTAATGTTGTTTGCTGTTAAATGCTGCCAACAGCAGGAGGTGCGTCAGCCACTGAGTGCAGTTGTAAATATGTTTTTCTCTGACCTGAAGCTTCGGTGGATGAGAGCTCGTCCAGCGCCTCCTGCTCCACGGAACCGCCCCCTCCCATCAACCAGCCCCAGACCCGCCTCAGCAGGGCAGCAGGACAGCAGGGACGCATAGACGCGCAGCAGACCCAACACGCTCAACACACCCAGACCAGACTGAGCCGCTCAAGACAGGTCAGCACCAATGTGTGAAAGCCACTGACTGTTTACAATGGAAATTACAGCATGTGTTCAGTAGTCAAGGATTTGAATTCTACAGTGTCATTTGGCACACTGTTTTAGAGTTGGATATGAAAAGTGTAGCTCCTGACGAGTTAAAGAGATTATCCTTGTCTCCCCTGTCATGCCATGTGTTGACTTGATCTGTAGAGGGACAGTTCTGCCTGATATACTGACTGTAGAACTGTCTACTGTGTCCACCTGTCCATCCCACTATTTGTGTCGCTACAGTCAGGGAGGCAGAGGAAGAAAGCAGTCATGATGCCTCGTGTTGTCCTCACCCCTCTTAAAGTGAATGGAGAGCACGTTCCCTCAGGTAAGAACCACTCTATTGTCCTGAGAACATTAACAACACACCAGTAATGAAAGCAAGAATTCAGAATGCTGAACAGCCTCAACGTTATCCTAATTATTAAACACAACTGGCAGAAAGAATACAAATAGGATTTTTTTTGCTGTGGCAGGGCCCATGAAGAGGAGTCGGGGAGGGGTGGATGTAGACTTCGAAACACCAGGCTCCATCCTGGTCAACACCAACATCAGAGCCCTCATCAATGTGCGGACCTTCTCAGCCTTCCCCACACACTCGCAGCAGCAGCTGCTGCAGTTGCTGCCAGAGGTGGACCGACAGGTATGTTGTGATCCTGTCCTTCCGGTTTATCCCCAGCTTTTATGTCTGTAGTGATGCTGCATACACGAATATAGCTTTCACACATATCATTAGAAATGAGAAAACAAATAAAAACAGTGTTTTGGACATTTAGTGCAGTAGCAGGAGTCAACATGACAGGCCAATGGCTCTGCACCTATTTCAGCTGTCAAATTCATTCAAAATTGTACATTTAAAGCTAAATGGGTGTTATTTGCTGTTAATTAAAAGAGAAAAAGGCCCAAACATGAAACACTTCTCTTCCTGGTTATCACCTTTTGATATGTGATCAACGGTCATAGACTGTAAATAAAGATGGACAACATGACCGGGAAGCCAAAATTCTCGATCGCCCCTAGGTGTCTGGCTGCAGGATAGGTCATGAATCCCCCCCCCCCTCCATGTTAGCGGATGAGACTTGGACAAAATTAAAAAAGTCAAAGTACACGTCAAAATAAGCTTTTCCCAAAGATGGTTTCTTTCATTTTAGGTAGTTCTTATCACGCTGATACATGTTCAAGTGTTAATTTTTCTGATCCGTTTGGTTTTAATTCGTTATTTGATGCTATTAAAAGGGGGTGAGACGTTATGATTGACAGCTGCTATGAGTGCAGTAGTCGTTAAGCTAGAGGCTTGGGAATTATACGAGAGAGGAGATGTAATTTTAACTTTCCATAACTGTTACGAGTCTGTGTAATAGAATATGTGTCAATTGGATCACAAATGTACTTATAGAGACATCAGTATTCGGCTCCTGATGAGCTTGGGCGGGTATGTTGGCGGGACCTCAACAATGCAATGACTACTACAATACAAGAGAAACTTCTACATTTTGTCAGATTTGTTTTAACATGAAACTTCCAAGGATTTTTATAACCCCGCGACAACCTAGTCGGGGGTATATAGCGCACCGCGTGTCCCTCCTTCCATCTGTTCGCGTGTCACACTTTCCCCTTTTGGGGGGTTAGAAGTCCAGGGTGCCCAAAATCTTTGACATTTTGGCCAAAAACTGTTATTTTTTTTCAACTTAAATTTTGTTTCCGGAGTAGAACTCTAAAACTATTTAACTTAGGAACTTCACATTTGGTATGTTGGTTGACAGTGTGGTCTTGTTGTGCCTTTTGGGGGTTAGAAATCCAGGGTGCCCAACATTTTTGAAATTTTTCCAAAAGTGCAAAACCTTTGGCCCTACTTTAGTAGGGGTCAAGCAGTGAGCGGGGGTATGTGATTTTAAGTGACAAGGAAAAATATATTTGCGTGCTGCAAAAATGTCAGCAGTGGGTGTGGAGATGGATATAAGACAAACTGAACTAGTGTGCAATTTAGGGCAGGTTGCAATATGCTAGCCCAGTTGTTTGTTGTATTTTTGAATCCTGTAATTTAAATTTTGTGAAGCCGAGTTCAGGCACACACACACACACACACACACACGGTGTGTTTAGTCATTGTTAGGGTCAATGTGATGCCACTTTATTCCTTGAGGTGCATTATTGTTTTACTGCTATTCGTGCATTGTGCCCTCTCTCGTGCAGATTGGACCAGATGGTATGGCCAGACTGAGTAGCTCGGCTCTCAACAATGAGTTCTTCACCCATGCCTCCCAGAGCTGGAAAGAGAGGCTGGCGGAGGGTAAGTGATTTGGTCAATCATGGAGAAGCTGCCAGGATTTATATATTCACATTAGATTTGAAACTGTGGGGATGGAGGTAGTGATAGCAGAAGCAAGAGCTAATCTTAAGGTTGTTATGAACAAGGTGAAGACATCATAAATGCCTGCAGAGACAACAAGCAGGAATGTGCTCCAGTATTCTTTAAGTGGTGTGAATGAAAAGGATTCCATACAATGTTAAAAACACATCTACATGATATCGGTGAGTCAGCCCATACAGGGACCTGATTCAGGGAATGTCATGACTTCATACTGCTGACGGTAGCACTGTCCTGGAACAATTACTACAACTGAGCAGCAGCTGCTTATTTTAACAAGTGAAGGGCAGCTAAGTGAGATTTATACCCCAAATTATACTGGTTTATACACTTCAAAAAGTTCAGTTGTGGAGCTATACTCTTTTTTTTTTTTTTTTAAACCTTCGTATGTGTTTTGACACATTTAGGTGAGTTCACCCACGAGATGCAGGTGCGTTTCCGGCAAGAAATGGAGAAAGAGAAGAAGGTAGAGGCGTGGAAGGAAAAGTTTTTTGAAGAGTACCATGGGCAAAAGTAAGAGCCAACCCATTTCATTCAAGTCTGAATTCACTGTTCGCACAACAGCGATATTAGTTTTTCTGTCATGTTTGGGGTGGTTCCCTTTTTAAAGGATTTATTTATTAGTTGACTGATCATTTTAGTGCAAGTATCAATAGTATTATTTAGAAAAGCCCTGATGTAGGGCTGGGCGATATGGTGAAAATCAATTATGTTATTTATTTATTTTTTTTACCAAATACCTCTATCGTGAAGATATTGTAGGGTTGACTATTGGTGCTTTACCAAATATTTAGACGATGAGATTTTTGATAAATAATCATCAGTAATGTGGCTATAATGACTGATAATGGAACAGTCTGGTAAGTTCAGGGCATTACATCACTTTACTGTAATGCAGCCTTTAAAACTGTTAAAAGACAACACTTGTGCCATATTACGATATCCAAAATCTAAGACGACATGTAGTCTCATATCATGATATCGATATATTGCCCAGCCCTACCTCGATGGACGGGATATTCATTTTTGACCGCATGTTTTAAGCCGTTCGTGTCATCTCCTTTGCCGTCCTCCATGTAGTTTAGACAACTCGAGCATGACCTTCATCAGTTAAGACCACTAAGATGTTAAATGTCAGTGTTCCCACAGTGCGCTAAAGCGTAGTTTGTGTACCCGTAGGTCTGGCCTGACACAAGAGGAGTCTCTGAAGCTTACCATGAGCGAAGCAAGCGAAGCAGCAGCCAGTGTGCTGGACAGTGACGTGGCCGTGGCGGCAACCGGTGCCCCCAAGAGACGCAGCGTGGGTCGGCGGAGGAGAGACGGCAGGATGAGGAGGCGCACGCGGGCCGACCTGCGTCGGAGGGCCCGCCGGACCCTCTGCAAGGCCACTCCTCCGGCCCTGCAGTCTGCAGAAGCAGCCGAGGCCAGTGTCGCGCTGGACGCCCCGGCAGTTTCTATCGGCTCGCCCATGTCCGACAACACGGTCGTTCAAGGCGAGGTGGTGCTGCAGGCTGAGTGCGGTGTGGAGCTCCCGGCAGAGAGTACCTCCATCGAGCCAAAGCCCTCTCCCACTCCAGAGCCAGTCACATTGCCAGCCTCCACTCCTACTCGTACACCTACTCCTACTCCCACTCCTACTCCAACTCCAACTCCTACTCCTACTCCTACTCGTACTCCTACTCCCACTCCAACTCCGACTCCCACTCCTACTCCGACTCCCAGCCCAAGCCCCAGCCCAGCCTCCACCAGCGCAAACGAAGA
Organism: Sebastes umbrosus; assembly: GCF_015220745.1. Taxonomy (NCBI): domain Eukaryota; kingdom Metazoa; phylum Chordata; class Actinopteri; order Perciformes; family Sebastidae; genus Sebastes; species Sebastes umbrosus. The sequence goes on from NC_051274.1 coordinate 6,931,591, forward strand.
GCCCGAAGCTGCGGCCCGCCTGCTCCCAGAGGAGGCTGCACCTGTACTGGCTTCCACCTCCTCGCCTTCCTCTTCCTCCTCCTCCTCTTCTTCTTCGTCTGCCTCCTCGCCTGTCTCCTCGCCCTCCTCGCCTTCCGACAGACAGGGACCTTTCGCCGCAGGTCTGGACTCTTCTTCGTCCTCCTCGGCGTCTTCCAGTGCCGCGGTCGCCGCCGATCCCCTGGATGACACCGCCTCCGTGGTCACCTCCGTCACAGGAGGCACCGCCACCAGCAGCCGTGAGAGTAGCCCCTCAGCCAGCCCAGCCACCACCCCCGTTTCCAGCGCTCAGCTCAAGGAGCAGAAGAGAAGGCCAGATGAGACCCAGGCCTTCTCCAGCTTCCCCGAAAAGCGGCCGCGGCTTGACGACCGTCAGTCCTTTCGTACCACAATTGACAGTGTCCGTTCAGAAAAGCCGCAGCCGACAACGGAGGAGCCCAAGGTGCCGCCTATCCGGGTAAGACTTTGTGCACAAAAATGATTTGCCTGTTTAGCAATGACTTGTTGTCCAAGTAAAGTTTGACTCGCTGTCTCTTTATGTCTCTGTCCCAGATCCAACTGTCCAGAATCAAACCTCCCTGGGTCAAAGGTCACCCCACCTACCAGATCTGTCCCCGGATCGTCCCCCCCGGGGAGGGCTCGCGGCGGTCGGGGACGGGGGGCGCGCGCACCCTGGCGGACATCAAAGCCCGTGCCCAGCAAGCCCGGGCCCAGCGCGAGGCCGCTGCTGCTGTTGCAGCCACTGGCGAAGGGACAGGGCCGACCGGCGCCAGGCTGCGGCATGCTGCTGGGCTACCGGATAGCAGCAGTGGACGACGAGCGCGAGAGCACCCAGGACCCGTCGAGCCCGGAGGAGGAGGAGGAGGAGGAGGAGGAGGAGGAAGTGGAAGAAGGGGAGGTGGTGGGATGGAGGAGCAGGGATCGTCTTCAGGCTCTAATTCGTCTGGAACACAACTACAGCTTCTCAATGTAGAGCCCACGCCCCAGCCGTCCCCTTCCCTGTCCACTACCTCAACCTCCATGTCCTTGGATACCCCACAGACCCCAAGCCCTCCTCGAGAGGAGGCAGCTGGGGGGCCGGATGCTGGAGAGGAAGTAGAAGCAACATCAGCCAATGTCCAGAGTTCCTCCGATCGGCTCACAGACAAGGCAGCTGACTCGCCCTCTCCAAAGCCCGAGGTGCCCGAGTCTGCTAACGCCCCCTCAGAGATGGCTGACCAGGGTTGTGAAAAACCCTCACTGGCCCCAACCTCCATCCCAGATTCCCTTCCTAGGTTCGGGGCTCAGGGTGTGGATGTTATTCAGACGTTGGCCAGCTCCCGCCAGCCCAAAGAGAAGGTACAAGGGAAGGAGGCTGGGCTGGGTGTTATCCAGCACGGATCCCACCACGTAGAACCCCAGGATGTATTCTCTCGCTCGGCTGCAGAGAGACGGCGAACGGGCGCGTCCTCTCCCCAACAAGTGGACTCTTCTAGCGGAGAGAAAGAAGACGAGGCCGGGACACATAGCGACTCCACGGAAACAGCTTCAGACTGTGAGAATGACCTCCAGGAGGATGAGCAGCAGCAGCCCGACCGGGACTGGGGCCCCCAAGTGAGCATCCAGAGAAATGGCCAGCTGGTCATCTGCAGCCCTCCTCCTCAGAACCAGCAGCCAGTCATCCAAGCCCACGTGTCCAACCGCCAAGGTCAGACCGTCATTCAGCCTTGTTTCCCCAACGGCCTGCCTCACCCTCAGCACAGTGGCCCCCATTCCCAGGACCACCAGTCTCTGCCCACAGCCCACCCGCAGGGGCTCAGGGACACCAACGTTGTGGTCAAAATGGAGCCTGGCGATGATTGTAGAGCCTCCAGACAGAGCTCTACTGAAGAGGAGTGTCGTGGAGGTTTAAAGCACTCTGTTACTCACCCAACTGCTGCCTCCAAGAGACTGGCCAGCTCAGTCAGACCAGTGTCCAGTGTGGAGGCCAATAACCCTTTGGTCACTCAGCTACTACAAGGTAGTCTGGCCCTGGAGAAAGTTCTACCCTCTCACTCTGCCAACAGGCTGGAGATTAGCCGATTGCCAGGACCCCAATCCAGACCGCCAGTGGCAAGGACCCCAGGGCCTCGTAACAGGCCTGAGATCTCAGCCCAGTCTCCCAGCCCAGAACTGGCCTCTCAGATCCACAACAAGTCTCCGACAGGTCGCCCGGTCTCCTGTCTGATGGAGGCCCCAGCTGCGTCACAGTATCAGTCTCAGCAGGCCCCCGGGGCTGTCCCGGTCATCACCTCTCTGCCACCCTCCTCATCCTCCTCCAGAAGTAAGTCAGACCTTAGCTCTCAGACCACTGTGGAGTCCGCATTTATAAAAGACTCTCATCATGGTCCTCAGCCCTCGCAGGGGGTCACTCCAGACAGGCCCCAGCCGACCCGCCAGACCATGCGTAACGGCCCCTCTCCTAACCACGCAGACCCCTGCCCCACAGAGGTGGTTCCTACTATTCAGATCAACTGGCGGCCCCCACAGTGTCAGCTCCCACACTCTTACCAACTGCAGCTGTCTCCTGCAACCACTGTAAAGAATGAAATCAACGCGCGCTCCTCTTGCCAGGCTTTTGCCAAATCATCCCCCATCAAACTCACGAGTGTTACCAAAAAGGAGCCCGGGAGCTCTGTGGACGGCTACCTAAGCGGAGGGGCGATGGAGGGACTCCTGAACATGGAGATGACTTTAGCCAGGATGGCGAAGAAGGAGCACGGCAAATCTGCCTACTCCTCCGGCTCTTCCTCCTCCTCCTCCCCTTCCCCCTCCTCCGCCTCTGTCCTCCCCTTCCAGCTGTACGGGAAGCTCCCCAAGCACGGCGGCGTCGGAGGAGTAAGCTACACGGCCAACGTGTCACTGATGGACAATGGCGGTTTCACCCGGAGCATGGCGGACAGCGTGCTCCATCTGCGCCCCCGCTTGGCTTCCGGCCAGACCACCCTCAGCATCCAGGCCTTTACTGACAGTACGGCCGAGGAGGTGGCGCTCAAGTGCTCGTGCCGCCTCAAAGCAATGATCATGTGCCAAGGCTGCGGTGCCTTCTGCCATGACGATTGCATCGGGCCCTCCAAACTGTGCGTGTCATGTCTGGTGGTCAGATAGTATGTTGAAGCCCCTGTCGCTTCAGAACTGCTGTCTGTACAGTATCAGCAGCAGGACGGGGGGGGGGCTCCGGAGTGTACAGAAGCCTGATTAGGGTTGAGCACACAGGAGGAGCCTGACGGGCAAGATTTGCTTTGTATAATATAATTGGTCTGTATTTTTGTTGTTGCAGATTTTCAGATTTTTTTTTAGCTGTACTTATATATTATTATTATTATTAATATTATTATCATTATTATTATTATTATTGTGAATTTGGGGCATGGTTGATTGTAAATTGTGCCTTTTTTTTGTTTTCTTTCCTCAAAAACATTTACCTCATCTTATCTTGCTCCACCTGTCATCATTTGATGGCCATCATTGTTTTGGTCCCTCGTTTCCTCAGCAAACAGGGACCTATTGTTGTCTCTTTGCGCAAAGAAGTATTTTTTTAACCATTAAAATGAGTAAATGACATCGTTTCACTGGTTTGTGTTCTGACTCATTTCATGGTTCCCTTAAACTCCTGTCTGTTAAATATGATGAACTAATAAAGTGATCATTGAACGGTGACGGGGTCCTCGGAGCCTTTGATGAACATAAATGAATCGCAGATAATGACCACCTCCAGTATGAGAGAAATCCATCAAAAGTCCGTGATGGATTTGAATGATTTTTGGAGGGGTGGGGTATGGCACAATGAAGAATCCATCAGATTTTGGTGGCGATCCAGATCCTGATCCGGATTTAGGAATTTTTTTAAGGATTCCGATCAGCCTGAGCATTAAGACCTCTGGGTATAACACATGCACAGTGTAACTGATGACGCGTTGATGACGCATGACCCCGCCTCTATCCTTCAGAGAGAAAGGGAGGGGTTGTGGGGGAACAACTGTAGAATATGCTTTTTTTTCACATTAAACTCGGCGAAATTACAGTTGAGTTCGACCAAAGCACACTTGGTGATTGTTGGAAAGAGTAACGACGAACGTTTCGGTGAGTTTTATTTTGTTTCTGTCCAGTGTTTCAGTGTGTGTTTTACGATGCTCTGCTACGTTTAGCTGATCTCAACATAAACGAAAATACATGTTGACGATGGCGCAAGCTGAACGGAGAGGGGGTGGAGGTCTGCGCTCTTCGAGTAACATTTTAGTAATCGTTGGAACCGGGCTCCGATAGCGACCGATGGCTGCGCAGTCAGCACCAGTCACGCGGGGATGTACGTCACTGTTTTCTGCATAAGTTTTCAGTTTATTTCTCCCCACAAAATGTATCTCTTGAATATATATGTAACGCAACAGCTCTTTGTCCACGATACAAGACGGGGAGGAAAATAAATCATTCAACTGTTACTTCAACTTACTTACCAATTGGCATTCTCTTTTACAAATAATCCAGCCACGTTACCATCCATTTATGAAATGAAATCACACACTTTAGGATCGTCCTTACCCCGGGAATATGCATGAACATTAATGTTATCTAAGCCAGTCATGAGCCACAGAGTTGAGCATTGCCCATTATAAATAAATCAAACACATTCCAACAATATAATCCCCCAAATCACATGTCTCTTACTAAAGATTAAATTTAGAGCGACAAAAAAATGTGTCTAATAAAAACGATGTTTGCAAAAGTAGTCGATAGAAGTAAAGCACGTCATAAAATCTGATGTTGCTGTGCCGCCTTTCAGTTTTCTCATACAAAAAATAAATTATGGTTAGTTTGATCTTCAGGTATTTATTACTTTGAGTCTGATGTTCAGTTCCTCCGGCCGAATAGTTGGTAATCAGCTTTTTCCGGCTCCAAACTATCGTTAATATATTGGTCTTTAAAAATCCACTATCGGTCGACCTCTATGAGAGACCCAGACAGGCCTCTAAGTGCAGACAGTATGAATATTCCTCTATGAAAGTCCGCCGCTGTGGTGGTCCAAGCCATGAAACACCACCACACTAATATGTTTTATTATTAAAATCAGCTAATTCACAAACTTGTTGGGGAGAGCAGAGTGTCGTGTATGAGGTGAATGCATCATTAATAGGCTACTTGTGAATATTTACATTACCACCAAATGATTCAACAAACATTTAGCATGTCTTGTGTAATTAATGTGTTAATCACATGTGTGGTAAATGTTCTCAGAATGTGACCCATGGAGAGAGTTTTCTTTCCCCTTTTGTTATTGATCCTATTGATACTCAACACAACACTGAGTATCAGTAGTATCGATACAAATATTAGTGATCTGCCAAGGCTGCAAGCTTGCTGGAAGACTGGAACAGAAACCACCAAGTTGGAGGGATTGGGCATGGAAACATCTGGGCTGGAGCCTCCTCCCAAGTCCAGCTGAAAGACTGTAAAGGCAGACGGTAGATGGGTAATACATGTGACATCATCGGGACAAAGGTATTGTGGGTGAGCAGCTGTGCACATGGCCTTCAGTGGCTAAATGATAAAGAGGATGTAGTTACTCATGACCACTACCAGCCCTTGATTTTAGTAATAGTGGTATGTTTCTAACTGATCAGTGATCAGGTAATTCTGCTTCTTCTCGTAGCATTTTTATTCAAACTTAACATTCAAACCAGATATGAACAAACAATACTTGGCGGCTTTGACCTTTAGGGAGGGTTTTTCCGCAGCAACGATGGAGCTGGCCCCAGAATGGCTGCTTTACAAGTACAAAAAGTACAAGTTGTTGTATCTTAACAGTCCTACATCTAAAAAATAATAGTATGTAAAAGTTTGAGTCGATACAAAAACACAATCAGTCCAGTCCACATTTACTGTGGGTTAACCTTTATTTCAAGAGCAACTTAAAGACTAATCCATACACAGCCATCATAACACACAGACAATACAAAATAAATATTCACCATCACTTTGTTCTTCATCACCAAATAAATACCAAATATGTGCAGCTCAATATTCCCAGTGTATTGCAATGTACTCAAAATAGTTTGTGAAAATAAAAAGGAAAAATCATATAAACATAAGCACCAAAAAAAAAAAAAAATCTTTAGAAAATGATTAAAAAACTTTCAGTTACAAAATATTTGCACTTAAAAAGATCCCAGTATTTTTAAATAAATAATAAGATATATAAAACAATTCATAGTTGATCTCTTAAAATATTTCCTCTTTGTTCAACAATGCAGAGGAAATGATTCCCTTCTCTTGGTCACCATTTAAAATCTTCTCAGATAGCATTTTGAAATAAATAAAAACAAAAAAGTTAATAAATATATAATGAATAATAAATAGGCCAACATAAAAAATAATACAGCAGACATGAATGAATAAGTTATTAAAACAACATTTGCAAAGGACTTAAATAGTTACACAGCAATAGTAAGAATGAATCTACAAACTAGTCCTGGAGGTGCAACATCACTATGCTCATATAGAATACTATCAACATTATTGAGTGGAGATGGGATATGTTCACTAACTAAGAGAATCTGCTCGGCTCAGGCTGTATACTGCACTCCTGACTTTGTTCTGCTCTCTCTGTGCCTGTCTGTGTATACCTCGAGACGACCCTTGCTTACAGTAACAGTTTAACTCCAGTGCGCCACCACACTTTGACATCCACGCCCTAATCTGTTCACGCTGATACTGTCGTAAAGCAACATGCAAACAGCAAACTAATGCAAAGAACAGATAGAAATAAACGGACAAAGTTCCAAAATGAGAAGAATTAATTACATACAGTATCTAAAGGGTTTGGAAAGAAAGATTGGTGTCGTCATTGTGATGCCCCCCCGCCCCCCCTGTCCTCCTCCCGTCCGTCCCGTCTGTCCCGTCCGTCCGTCACACCTCGATGCCCTTCACCGCCTGGTTGATGGACTCGAGCAGAGCCCGGTTCTCGGGGTTCTGGTAGCAGTCTTTATTGGTAAACATGTGGGTCAGGGTTTCCACATAGTTGTCAAAGTTCTGCTCTGACAGCGGCTCCTGCTGAACACACACACAAGTTCAGAAGTCAGAAAGTTTGAGAAGTAAATTTCTACTTATCACTCACACAGAGAATAAAACAATGTTAGTCGCTTTGGCTACATAATGTCCTGTTGGACATTTTCCCCTCAGTAGGAATGAAAATGTACGGAGCCCCCCCTTAGACACCTTGGAGAACATTTTTATTAATTCGTGCCCTAAATTAGTAAATCGTTCCCTCGAGTTAGGTAACTCGTTCTGTCTCATAGTTGTACTACAACAATTTTGGTGAATTTTTAATTGGAAAAATATTCAATAACTTCACTTTTATAGTGTAGTGCCATCAAAATGTCTTAATTATTTTAATAAGCATAATCAGGAAGAGACCATTGATGTGTGAAATGATTTTGATGGTACTACCACAGCAACCATTCATGCTCACATTCACACCTACGGGGCAATTTAGAGTCAACAATTAACCTAACCTGCATGTCTGATCGATTCCATTCAGGCTAAAATTAATGATCCTTTCCAATGGAAGGGGAATTATTTCCTCCTGGTTCGTCCTCTTTTTTTTAAACAAACCAAAAGATTGTGGTATATACTAACCATGGCGGGCAGGCGGATGTTGGCCAGGCTGCGTATCAGGGCCTGACTCAGACCGGATAGCTCCACGAACAAGGCCTCATTCCTCTCTTCGATATGTTTGTTCTCCTCCTCCATAGTCTTCAGGTTCTTCTCCATTGAATTGATCTGAAGCAGAGACGGACACAGAACACAATCCTGAAGCAGCAACACAGCCAGCTTGACAATAGAACCAGAAATATATATATATATATATATGTATATATATATATATACACTGATCAGACATATCATTAAGACCACTGACAGGTGAAGTGAATAACATTGGTTATCTTGTTACACAGTGCATCGCTGTTTGTTGCGTATGGGGCTGCGTAGCCGCAGACCAGTCAGGGTGCCCGTGCTGACCCGTGTCCACCGCCAAAAGCGCCTACAATGGGCACGTGATCATCAGAACTGGACCACGGAGCAATGGAAGAAGGTGGCCCGGTCTGATGAATCACGTTTTCTTTTACATCATGTGGATGGTGACGAGTTTGAGGTGTTTACTCTGCATCCAAATTCTCCAGATCTCAATCCAATCGAGCATCTGTGGGATGTGTTGGACGAACAAGTCCGATCCACGGAGGCCCCACCTCGCAACTGCCAGGACTGATAGGATCTGCTACTGACGGCTTGGTGCCAGATACCACAGCAGACCTTCAGAGGTCTAGTGGAGTCCATGCCTCGACTGGTCAGGGCTGTTTTGGCGGCAGAAGGGGGACCTGCTCAGTATTAGGCAGGTGGTCATAATGTTATGGCTGATTGGTGTATATATACAGTATATATCTATATAATAGCAGCTTATGGGGAAAATGTCTTGGGCATATCCAGCTCTACTAATGCATCAATGAAGCTAGTCTGTGCAGCATCCATTTTTCTCTACAGTCAGTCTCCAGGATGTACTTTAAAACATTAGCGGGTGTGTCATCCTCCACCTGCTGGAAGCGGTGCAGTGAGCTGAACAGCTGAGCTCACCTGAGTGTGCAGGTTCATCATGTCGGACTCCATCTCTGAGTTGGACTCGCTCAGATCGTTGATCTCCTTGTTGAGCTGCTTGATGTCCTCATCGTTGTCCAGAACTGAGAGCAACAACACACAGAATATCAAGACAACTGCCAATCCTACCTACAGTACACTGGCTGTCACGCATGTCTATTACAGGCATCACTTTATATTTGTGGCGCTGCATGTAGCAGCAACAAGTCCAATAAATGAAATATTCCTCAGACATATTATAAAATTATGAAGAAAAACAATATACGGCTAAAATTATAATATATTAACTTATTATGCGCCGAAAAAATTACCTCTTTAACTTCCACCACTTTCTGTCTACATGAAAAAACACTCGGAAATTTCAGAAACTTTCCACTTCCGAGGTGGGTGAATACGACATGAGGGGGGTGTTCATATGGGCCTAACTCGTAAATACGGTAAACATGGTAAACATGACCCAATTTGAAGGCACCAATAGTAACCGTTTTATAAAAATACCTTTTTTTGTATCATATTTGCTCAAAGTTACCAACTTTAGCTTTAAGCTGCAGAGCGGGGGTTCCCAAACCTTTTCACGTCAAGGACCCTTGAACTAACTTTTTGTCCCAGGGTCCTCCATCTGACAGAATTTTTGCTTTTAGATGTTTTATTACAGAAAGGTGTATGAAACCCATGACCTAAATAGTCATACATACTGTCATTGTGTTTTTTATGGATGGGGACCCCCTCGAACCCCCTCAAAGATCCCCGGGGGGTCCCCGGACCCCACTTTGAAAACCAATGTTGTAGAGAACATTACATCTGTGCTATTATCTATCTCTAAGTCTGTGCATGTTATGTGTTGAACGTTGTTGTCCCTGACAAACCTGAGGGACTTTTTTTGTGTTTTGATGTCTTAGTAGTAATAGTTTGGGAGACATGTGGGATGTACTGTTAGGCAGAGGGGAAAGTGAGTGTCTCTTACCGTCGCTGGCTCTGAACTTTGCGGTGATATACTCGTCTCCGGGGAATTTGGTTCTCTTCTTATTGGCCGTCGCTCTGGGACAACCTGACAGACTGAGAGAAGCAGCGGATCATTCTAACAAGGCTGAGATGTTGTATGCACTGTATTACTGTAGGCTCATGAGGGATAAAACCCCTCACACTAGTCAACTATACAGTATATAGTTCACATTTTATTTATCTATAGTGATAGAGAACAGTGGACACAGTAGTGGACACAACAAAACAAGTTGTCCTGATGTACAAAGATGTGGGGACATGTGGAGGAGAAGTGGGTGGACCCCTGAGTCCCCATCATTAGTTGTTATTATTGTATTCATAGGGACCCAGCTGGGCGTCCTGGTAGGTTAACCTACATGAAACTGCCTTACAATGGATTGAAATCATTGTACATTGAGATGAAACTGTAAGCTGTGACTGTAACACTGCTCTCCTGTGTGCTGAAACTCTCAGATATATCGAGGACATACCTGCGGTGTGTCAGGAAGCTGCCGTTAGCGTGGCCGGAGCCGTCGCAGCCCGGCGTCGGGCAGGTCGGGCCCTCGGTCTTGAAGGCCTTCCATGAGAAGGGAGTGCCGTTGAGAAGACCTTCCTTCTGCCGGCGCGCTGCCAGCGGACAGCCGTAGGCACTGCGGTGGGTGGCGTACTTCCCACTGATGTGGCCCAGACTGTCACAGCCAGGAACCGGACACCTGGATACAGGCAGACTCTCACTGACGGAGTGTGGAGACGAAGGTGTCGAGACGCTAACACGAGGTTGACACATCAATTTTTAGTTTTAAAATTATAATAGAAAAGCAGTGCTGAAGAAAAATTCACCACAAATATATTTGGCAACCACTTCTACTGTATACTGTATGTCCCAGAATGTTCTAAGACAAGACAGATGTCATCAATTGTATGATTTATTACATAAATAAAAGAGTTAATTTAAATATTTTAAATGAAATAGAATATTGCCCTAGATGTAAGTCTGAAACAGGGACTCTTTTACATATGTTCTGGACATGAAGATGCCTGGAGCAATACTGGTGATCTATCCTGGACATCATTAAAAGGATTGTGCGGGTGGAGATCCCAACCAGTCCGAGGCTGACACTACCTTTCTGGACAATATTTGTCATTGTTTTGTGTTGATTTCCAATGATAAATATATACATACAGTACATTTGCATAAAGCAGCATATTTGCCCACTCCCATGTTGATAAGAGTCTTAAATACATGACAAATCTCCCTTTAAGGTACATTTTGAACAGTTAAAAAATAAAAAAGTAAATTTGCAATTATCACAATGAATCATGGACAATCATGCAATTAAATATTCAAATTGACAGCCCTACCAAAACCATTAGGATTCATCCTCATGATTATGAATATCCACAATCCAACTGCTGTTAAGTACTTATTTATAACCGTTATCCTCCCAGCCGTGGTACAGAGACAGTCTAACATTATGCATGCATGCTTGGTTGGTTAGAGCCAATGAGCTACTGTTGCTCACCTCAAGAGCTCAGAGTCTTCCTTGTCATCCTTGGTGGGGGTTGATTTGACCCCGCCTTTCTTAGCTCGAGGGCATCCGGAGAGACTGGCAGAGAGGAATAGAGAGAGGACCAATCACAGTCTGTACAGAGTAACTGACGGCACAGCAGGCAGAGCGGGAGAGAAGAGCCCCTACCTTCTATGTGAAGCGTAGTTTCCTGTTATGTGGCCTGATCCATCACAACCTGGAGTCGGACACCTGAGACACACACAGACAGACAGACGTTCTTTCACTCCACAGGCTGACATCATCAGCAGACTGCAGGCAGAAACCACTTTTTTTTTTCTCTCTAAATCATTAGGGCTCATAGTTTTTTGGTTTTGATTTTTCAATATTGGACTTATATTATAATTGATTTTGACTATTTTATTATTAGTTTAAAAGGAGAGCAGGGACAGAGCTGTAGCTGCAGACTGAGTGCTCAGTGAACATGTTGGAGGTGAGAGACAGGAGAAAGCAGACATACTTTAGTTCAGCTGTGTGGGCAGCCATGAGGGTCCGAAGTGATTTATCAGCAAGAGGACAGCCTGACAGACTGGAAGATAGGTTAGAGAGAGAGTGTCAGAAAACCAGACTGAGAACAGGATGTCTGAGTATGAGTGAAGGAAAGAGCCAGAACCTGAACTGGACTACAGAGCCAGGACAGGACTGGGCAGCACACACACAGGGAGGACAGGAAGTTACTTTATTATCTGATCTCTAAAGTAGTGGAGTAGTTAGGTAGGAAAAATAAAGAATGATGAAAGTGTGTGTGTGTGTGTGTATGTGTGGTAGTGTGTGTAAATGATATGAGGTGTAAATGAAACAATCCACTGAAAGATGTGTTGCTGCTGATTTCAAAGGCCTCTTTAGTTCTAATGAAGGTCAGATGGTCCATGGAGTCATGCTCCTTCTCCAGGTGTTACGGTACCCCTCTCATTAGAACTGAAGAGGTCACATTTGAATGGAGGTGAAACATCCTCAATCATTTCAGTAGATTATTTTACTTGGACCCATGTCATCTGAACACCAGTCATATCAAATATAATCTGAAAATAGTGTGGCTCTTTTTAAAGGAACTGTGGTGAAGATCTTCCAACTTCCAAAAGCTTCGTCTGCACTGGGAACGGCAGGAGCGCGTGGCGGCTGCGTTACCTGTTGTTTTTTTATCTCGGCATCCGTGTTAACGGGTTAGAGCAGCCACACTGCCCGTGCGAGCCGCGCGCGGTGTTTTAAATCAACACTTCCTGCTTTCATTTCAAAATCAAAGCCCTTAACACGAGGCTTTTATTCTGAAATATGTGTCGGACAGTGTTGTAGAACATGCAGTGACTTGCAGAGCTCCAAAAATGAATATAGTACGAGGTTTTAATTGTGGATTATTACTATTATTTACAAATTACCACACGTTTCTTAACCTTTCTCTGTCTAAAATAAATGTATATGACATTTACGATTAAATGAAATGGCCATTATGAAAGGCAAACTCTATGTAGAAAGAAAGGGCTGACAGCAGCAGCTGCAGCAGAAACGCACCCGGCACGCAGCTGAAACGCACCCGGCACGTGAACCACGCAGCTGCCACGCGACGCAGCCGACGCGCGACGCAGCCGACGCACGCCGCAGCCGCCGCAGCCGCCGCAGCCGCCGCAGCAGACGCAGCCGACGCAGCCGACGCAGCCGTCACGCGCTACTGACGTTCCCAGTGTGGACGAAGCGTAAGGCAGCCTACAAATCATGTACATGCAGTATTTGGGGGCATGAGCAAGTGCAAGAATTATTCATTTGACTGATTCATTTGTAATATGAAATACAAGTCGTAATTCAAGTGCATAAATGATATTAAAACATATCTCTGCTACCTGCCAGCCTCTGTACGGGCCACAATGTATGGACAGAGGCAGAAATCTATGCTCTTATCCACCAGCTTTCCAACTTCCAACATATTGTACTTAACACAGCTGCACATTTGGCCGCATTGTGGCTTGTTTGAGTAGAAAAGGGATGTATTTTGACAGTAACTACACCTATCTAACTACCGCACCTACATTTCGTTAGAAAGTGGCTGTACTGAATGACAAGCAGTGGTACTCAGTTGGACTCTGTACCGTTGAGTACTGACCTATTTCAAGCTCTGTGTCATGCTTATCTACATTTCCACAGGATCAGATTTGTTGAGTCTTTCCAGAATGCAAGGATTTAGTAGAGCTCGTAATTTTGTCAACCTTTTCCCCAGCGTTTCAACAAGCAAATCATCAAACTGGGAAAAATGCAATCAAATTTACCGATCACTCCCCCTTTTCCTTATAAAATGACTCTGCTCAGAATCAACAAATCTGTTGTTAAAGTGCAATCACACCATAGATTTGTAAAACAAATATACTTCACTTATCATTTCCTTGTCAGAGTGCGGGTCTTACCTTCGATGTGACGCGTAGTTGCCAGTGATATGTCCACTGCCATCACAGCCTGGGGTGGGACATCTATGGCCAAGACACACACACACAGATTAGTCCATTGCCTTTCAAGAGGTAGCTTATACTGACATGCCAGAAAGTATACATTTTGACTTGTTTTTTTTCCACAAGAATTTAAAGCTTCAGTAGTCAACAATGTTTTGGCATCAATGGACAAAAATTCCATCATCATTTTTCAGCATATTGTAATTCAAGTGTTCTGAGAGATATCCAGACTTCTGCACCTCCTTATGGCTCTGTTTTCAGGCTTTAAAAAATCTAGCCCGTGACAGGAAGACTTTGACCAATCACAGGTCATTTCAGAGAGAGAGAGAGCGTTCCTATTGGCTGTACTCTGGCTGGCGGGCGGTGCTTGGTATTTCCTCAACAGATCTCAACATGGCTGCAGGGTCACAAACTTTCTCAGTTTACAGCTAAACAGTACTACTGTTACTGCTATACTAGCCCGTGACGAAAGACTTTGACCAACAAGGTAAAAGTGAGCATGGCTCACATACCCCCGCTCACTGCTTGACCCTTACTAAAGTAGGGCCAAATGTTTTGCCCTTTTGGAACTAATGGAATTAGTCTATTGAACACAATGTAGCTTGTTATTAGCTCACCTTCCTCAGGATAAAGTCAGTAGAAGACAAATATGGTCTGTCTTGTTGATGCTCTCCAGGTTTTAACCACTTCCTTACTTGCTTGTATTTAAACACCTGGACTCTGTGTCCACGGTGCCGGGTAATAGTGTATGATATTTCATTAATTGTACATGATTTGGGAACATCATACCAAATTTGAAGTTTCTAAGTGAAATAGTTTTTCGAGTTGTACTCCGGAAACTAAATTGAAGTAAAAAGAAATCCCAATTTTTGGTCAAAATTTAAAAAATTGTGGGCATCCTAGACTTATAACCCCCAAAAGGCACAACTAGACCACACTATCAACCATCACACCAAATTATTAATCATGCAATCGCCACGCGCTCCTGACATGCCCAGTCTGTCCCCGGCCTATCACAATCATCTGGTCCCACCTGAACTCTAACTGGTCCGTGTCCCTTCAGACTCCCTTTAAGTGGTGTTAATGTTGTTATATCAATGTTCCAGACATCTCATCTCAGTAAAAAAGCCTTTTATGGGGATCAGTTAATAAATGATAAGTGGAACAATGTTTTTAAATGGATGTATGGTAAAAAAAAAACTGGTGACTTACATAAGAACCTCTTTTTTGCTGTCTTTGGGCTGAAACTTGACCTTGAAGCTGCTGGTGGTGACCTCACCGGGGTACTTCCTTTCCTCGAGGTTCTCCTGGTCCTCTTCCTCACAATCAGATGAGGTGTATGAAGGAGCCGCGTATTCCACCTGAAGAAAGGTAAAACACGGGTGACATGGAGGAAAAACATCGATAGGTTACTCTGGCACAGCCTTATCTTTCACTCTCCTGTTATCTGTCTGTCTTTTCTCACAGTGATGGGATCTCTACAAGTGGTGTACCTCTTCGTGGTCTTCCTCTTTGACTCCACTAGGTTTGGTGAAGTCCAGCGGCCCCTCCCACTCTGGCTGAGTGTGGCCCTGAGACATGGTGGCTCCGATGTGTTGAGAGGATGAAGACGAGGAAGATGAAGGCTCTGGAGGCTGCACGCCTTCCCTCTTGGTCTTCTTCATGCTAAGGTCCAAGGTGCCGTTCTCATCCACTTCAATGTCCGACTCCTGCAGGGTTCAGATACACGGTTAGTGCAACTAAAGCGACCAAAATATACAAGAACAATGATAGTGCCGTGCACTGTTGAGCTAGTCTAAATAAGTCCTGGTGTACCTTGTTGCAGGGTTCCCTGGGTTTGGTGCTGATGGTCTCTGGCCTCTCCCAGCAGCGGGTGGACAGGTTGAGGATGGCTGTTGCTGCCATATGGGCCGCCTCTGCATCTTGGCTGTAGTCGTAACTACTGGAGGACGATGCGCTCTTAGAAAAGCCTCCTGACACGCTGTGACTGGGGGAGGAGGCCTTAGGGAATGATTTAGCTATGTGGGAATGGAGCAGAATGAATTTGTTGGAATAAGAACAAGAGAGCAGACTACTGTGTAGCCGAAAACTACATGTGTGCAACGGTATAGCTAAATGTGAATACAGAGCTGCTGCTGGTAGTTACAGTAATATCAGGTCTGTTTTTATGCATTATTGTGTGTGCTCATTGGGAAGGTAAACACACAGTAATGTATGGAGCCCGGCAGGTGGGGGAAACAAAAACTAATTTGTGAGCCCAGCAATGACTAATTCATGCTCTCAAATTACAGTCATTTGTGCATACCAATTAATAGAACAAGCTGTTTGGCGCCTTTAGATGCATGCGTTGCCCTTACTGTGAAAAAATGTGATGCAAACTAAATATTTTGCACAGATAAAACCTATAAACAAAGTGATTTCATTAACTGTAACACCACCTTTGTCATATAGCGCCTGTCTTGTCCATATGAGAAGGGCTTTTTCTACATAGGCCGCGCAAAAAGACGCCTGAGACATCGCCTCGCCAAGCATAAATATGCCATCAGACTCAGAAATCGCATGGCATGTCAAAATCAAATATAGAAGTGGAGCATGGAGGGGAAGTGTCTTACATTTGAAGGCTTTGGGTGGTGTTTCAGTGCTGCCGGGAGTCTTTGGAATGAGCATACGCTTTCCAAACACCTGGACATCAAAGCTTGCATAGTCAAAAGACACCTTGGAGTATTTCTCCAGCTCCTTGGCCAGGTTAGCTCGAGGCGTAGTGGTCACTGTGTTGGGCCGAAAGCTGGCGCCATACTGAGGGATCTCCAGCTGTTTCACAAAACACATGGGCCTGGAGGAAAAGTCATTAGTTATGCATTATCTCTATAGTTACATGGACATAGTTGGCACCCGATTCGACTGTCATCAGGTTAATCAATAGGCTTTATCAGTCGCTGAAAGCACCATAGATGTAGGTCATTAGCGACCTACTACACCTACCGCATTGTAAAAGTGAAAGTGAACCTTAAAAGCAAAACATTCTAGCATGTTGTGAAACTAAATGAAATGTCATGTTTTGAACACAAACAAAAAGGCTTCTTTAGGTTTAGGCAACTAACTACAATTTCTTGTGGTTCAGGCAAAAAAACTACAACTTCTTTAGGTTTAGGCAATAAAACTAAAACTTCTTGAGGTTTAGGCAACTAAATTACAACAAAAACATCATGTTTTGGGTTAAAATAACTATGAGCACAAAGACATCTACACATTGTTGGATTCACACAGGATGCAAACTCCAGTCTCCTGGGTGAAAACCCTGTGTTTCGTGTCCCAAACATCGTCCCCATCCTTCACCCCTTATGGTGTTTCACACTGTCTATACTACAGCAGCTGACTTCTGCTTCTGCTCCTATCATAATTACTACGGTCGCTAGAGGTCGCTGTCGTGTTCTTTTATACATCCTTTCAGTGATCTACCATGTGAAAAGATGATAAAACCCACTAGTGGGTGTAGTAGGCCCCTAATGAACCATATCTATGGGGCTTATAGTGACTGATAACGCCTATCTAATAGCCTGACAACAGTCTAATCGGTTGTAGTTGTATGTATATGAATTAAAATACTGAATTGGAAAAAAAATATATTTTGCTCGCATGTCTCACCTGAGCACTCTGTCAGAGTTGGACGAGGGTTCGCTGGATGAAGGCTGTAAATGAACCTGCTTGTCCTGCGTCTTGTTCAGCTTAGTTGCTGCTGCGATGGGGCAGCCGGACAGACTGACAGGGGAGGCATATCCAGATGTTTGCATTTAATGGAACAAAACTCTCACAAAAGGTAAACATTTCATATGCAGATATGAGTTTGAATTATGGATAAGCCTTCTAAAGACAGTGAGTGTAAGTATGTGTTAGTAGTATTAGAAGAGGAGAGATTTGTTCTTCTTGGGGTTTCACTCAATATTTTGTGCAAATCTTCATTTTTCATCATTTCCATTCCAATTATTCCAGAATTTGACTCTAAAGGCCTCCGAAACTACGTTTAAACTATCATTTAAAACTGAAACTCTGTCAAACCATAGACTATATAGACTAATATTGATGTCTATGACATTATGCATAGATTTCTGAAATCCGAACTATGAGAAAAATCCTCTTAACAATCTCAAAACTCAAAATACAACCTCAACCAAACATCTGGCATATGTTCACTGGCCACATGTTTTGCGCTAGTCAGGCCCATGTGTGTGTTTTATACTGTGTGTGTGTGTGTGTGTGTCCCCTTGGGTGTTTCATTAACCTGCGGTGTGTGTTGCGGTTACTGTTGACATGGCCTTGGCCTGTGCAGCCAGGAGTCGGACACTTCAAGACGTTCTCATGCATGGCCAGGACTACAGACACACAGCAGACACACACTCAGGTCAGTCTGTTTAGCTTGCTGTAGAAGTTTCACATCACTAGCAGTAGTAATAACATACACAGCAGTTGAAAAAGAGTAGTGGTAAAAACAGTAGTAGTATTAGTGTAGTATTTTTTTCTATAACAGACGTAAGTAGTAGTGATAGTAGTAACACTAATGCTGGTAGTATACGGGGTCAGATCAGTGTCAATATTAATAAATGCACACAGAAGGATTCACAAATGCATTTTTTTCCAACAGGGAATTATCTGTAGCCAATCAGACGTCTCCCTCCTTCTCAGCCAATCACATGAGCGTGTCCCCAAGAGGGTACGATTTTTGAAAATTGCAAATACTTTTAAATACATATATTTGTGGATTTCTATTACATTTATTTAAAACAAGACGTATTTGTGTCTGCATCAGAAATATATTTGTGAAACTTATGATTTTTATGTGGATTTTCTTTTACATTTATGTGTCCAGTGAAAAACATTTTTGTGGAGAGAGTCATTTATATATAAATCACAAAATACATTTGTGAATCCATCAGTGTGCGTTCATTAATATTGAGACTGATCTGACCCCATAGTAGTTAGGTTAATCACAAAAGTAAGAAAATATAACTAGGCCTTCACTCTAAAAGCTCCCAGGCTGTTGAATATCAAAAAATGAAAAATGTATGTTACATTAAAATAGACAACTCTTGGTTGTGTTTTAGCTGACTGACATCTGCTGTAGCTCTGAAAGTGACAGAATATATGCATCAGGAGCCTCACATTTGCACCGGCGGTCTGTGGCGTTATGAAAGGTTAACGTGTACTCACTCTCTGGAGGGATTCGGTCTTTGTGAGGACATCCAGATAGACTGCGATGGTGAGGGTACAGCCCGGTCACATGACCCGTCCCGTCACACCCCGGGGTCGGACACTTCACCTCCTTCTTCTCTGAATAGGGGATGGCGTGATTCAAATGAAGAGCAATAATGAATTTAAGCACATCAGTAAGTAGTACAGGGTTGTGGGCAGTACCACAAACTTTGGTTCTGACCTCTTACCAAGTACTACCAGGCTCAGAATCACACATATGGGCATTGATAGCAACACTTTCTATTGTTAAAAATCAGCTAATGTAGTATGATGTTTTATGTATTTAATACATCATTATTAGGCTTCTCATTACATTTTCATTACCACTGAGTGATTTGCAAACATGAGGCATTTTTTTCAGACGTGGAAATAAAGCATATCAATTAACTTTGTATTCTTTTCCTGGAAATGTATTACAAAAATTACCAGCTATTTATTACTGCTTATTGGGAAATAGCAGAATAGAATTATTAAATTATGTTTATAATAAATATAAGATGATATTATTAAAAGTCCAGAGTCAAGTCCAAAGTCAAGACAGCCAAACAAAGTCATTTTTGATACATTTTGAGGTTAATATTGGGGTAATTTGGCAGTAATTCCAAAGAAATTTAATATACGCAAAATAAATGAATTTGAGTGATGAGTATAATATTTAGACCTAGAATATATGACATTTACCAAACATAGAAATTCACTATTTCATATTGTATAATAAACAGGACCACATTGACCTGGTTGGTAGTGGTAACAGGAAGTGTACCTTTGCTGTAGTGAGCGGTGCGGCGTGCTACGGCAGTGGGCTCAGAGCTCTTGCTGGAGGCGCTGTATGGTTGGTAGTCCGGAGAGCTCCGGGCCTCGTGTCCCCCCTTCACTTCCTCCGCCTTCAAGGCTATGGCCTGCTCCAGCAGACCCAGGTTCCCACGAGTCATATCCCAGTTCTCTGAGTCATCCGTGATTCCTGAGCCCTCTGAGATACGATCCTGTTCCTCTCCTTCTTCCTCCTCCTCCTCCTCTTCCTCCTCCTCTTCTTCCTCCTCTTCTTCCTCCTCCTCCTCATCGTCATCGTCCTCGTCATCATCCTCCTCTGAGCGGAGCTCTATAACCACTGTGGTCGGAGAGGCTTTGCTGGAGTCTCGGTCCTCCTCTTCCTCCTCCTCCTCCACCACCAACTCGCTTTCTTCCTTCTCCTGCCTCTCATCCTCTTCTTCCTCTCGCTCGTCTTCGTCCTCCTCCTCTTCTTCCTCGGTCATAGGAGTGCTGACCTTTTCTTCCCTGAGTGACATCTCAGCCTCAGATCCCTGAGCGCGTGGACTCAAAGTGTAAGGAGTGTCGACCTCTTGGTGGACCTCCCTCTCCTCTCTCTCTTCTTCTTCCTCTTCCTCTTCTTCCTCCTCCTCCTCCTCCTCCTCTTCCTCCTCCTCCTCCTGTTCCTCCCTCTGACTCTGCTCCTCTGTTGATTCTTTGGCCTGATGGTTGTAATCTCCACTGGAGTACTGGTGATCAGAGTTTTCCTGGTTTATCATATGTCTTTCTATCGCTTTCTCTTCTACAATATCCTCTTGCCTTTCTTGTTGCTCTTCCTCTTCCTTTTCTTCTTCTTCTGCCTCCTCTTTCTCCTCTTCTTCCGTCTCTTTAAGCTCAGTGACACCCGTTTCTTCTGCAGCTTGCTCTGTTGACTGGTGCTTTGTCACCAGCTGACCTTCCTCTTCCTCCTCCTCCTCCTCGTCCTTTGTCTCTGTTGCCTCCTGCTGATGATCGTCAGTGACTGCTACTGGCTTCTCCTCCTCACTAGATTTCTCCGTCTCAGTTTCGTTCTCAGTCTCTGTGGTGAAGCTTTCGTGATCGCCAACTTCAGCCGGAGGACAAGCTGCTGTTTCTGTGTCCTCTGTTGTCACCAGTGAGCAGTCTGCTGTGGATGACAAGTATAGATGAATGTCATTGTCATCTCTACATAGTAGCATTGTGACTGGCCTTCTACTGCAGTTTACCTTATCTAACTTGTTTAGCATTAATGAAGTAAAGCCAGTGAGTGTGTTCAATTCGAGTCTGCTGCTACTCTCACATGCCATACTTTTCTCCCCTCAACATACAGTATATCCAAAATATCATATTCATTATGTGTACTTAAAGCAGCAGTGAGTAGAAATGGAGCAAATACAATAAAAAAAAGTCATTTTTATAAAACGGTCACTATATCCTGACAGTAGTGCATGAGACAGGTAATCTGAAAAAAATCATGTGCCTCTGTGTCCTCCGGTGCTCCTAACGGCATCTGCAAGATTTCACAGACCAGAGGAAAACAAGCAATCAGAGCTGATATGGAGCCTTGCCGTTTCTGAGCAGCTGTCAATCACTCGCAAACTCCAATCAAACGTCAAACTAGGCAGCGCTTATCAAATATGAATCAATATTCTGTTACTGTAATACCTATTTCTCTCCTAAAATGTTTTCAGAAACATCTTGTAGTGTACTGTTTAGCTGTAAAATGAGAAAGTTTGTGACCCGGCAGCCATGTTGAGATCTGTTGAGGAAATATCAAGCGCCGCCCACCAGCCGGAGCACAGCCAATAGGAACGCTCTCTCTCTCTAAAATGACCTGTGATTGGTCAAAGTCTCCCGTCACGGGCTAGATTATCTAAAGCCTGAAAACAGAGCCATGAGGAGGTGCAGAAGTCTAGTTATCTCTCAGAACACTTGAATTACGATATGCTGAAAGGTTATTATGGAATTTTCTGCCCAATGATGCCAAAAACGTGTTGCCTATTGAAGCTTTAAGCCAGTCTAACAATAATTAGTTAAAGGGATGCGTCTCCTAACCCAGACTTGGGTTTGTGGTCTGATATGAGCTGCTAACGGGATAGGAACAACAACAACAACAACAACAACAACAACAACAACAACAACAACAACAACAACAACAACAACAACATTGTTCTGCTACACAAATTCACTGTATTTTTTTTTTCTGATGTTTCTATAATCTTTGCTTTTTTGGTGAATTATTATATAGTTTAATTCAAATGAAAGTGTTGAGGGGGAATCCCACTTTGGTGGCCTGGTTTGATGAGAGACACCTGAAAGCGAGGCCCCCTTGTTCTGGCACTGTGCTGTAATGTTTCATGGTAACGTTTTCTGATATGGTTTCACTCACTTTTTGTTGACTCGGGCCTGCTTTTTGTTTTGTCTTTCTTCTTCTCTTTGAGGTCTTCTTCCGCCACCTCCTCCTCCTCCTCCACCTCCTCCTCTTCCTCCTCTTTCTGCACCTCCTCCTCTTCTACTGCGTCGCCGTCTGCGGTGAAGCCTTCGTCTGCTGCTTCTTCTTGTACGGCAGGCTGGCTCCTCCTCTTGGGAGCAGACTGGTTCTCCTCAGCCTCGGCCTCAGCCTCCTCCAGCTTCCTTTTCTTCACTATTGGGCATCCCAGTATGCTGAGGAGAGCGGGATGGGTGTGTAAGTGAATGCTAACATCTAACATTCTAACATAAAACAGCAAAATCAACACCGTGTTGTTGTTCTGGCCAACACTTTCACATTGTGAGATGTATAATGAATATTGGAGCTTCTAGCAGGGCTGTATACTTGTTGCATTGTTATATAATAACAACAATATATAACATCTATTTTAGATTACATCTTCTAAATCATAATAACTTGTGTAAACATGTTCAACTATCACATATGGTTTTACATAAAATGATAACATAATTAATACATTAATACATTAATTTGCATGTTGTACTAATTGTTTTTTCTCTATCTGAGTGCTGATTTTGTGTGATTTTTAAGGTTATGTGATAACTTATACAAAGCACTGGCTAACTATAGCTGTTGTGCAGAAAGTTTGATCAAACACAGTGAATGAATCCTACCTTCTATGTCGAGAGTATCTTCCACTGACGTGGCCTTTGCCATCGCATCCAGGGGTGGGGCAGCTGCTGCTGACACACACAGCAAGACATTTAATACACACTTCGTACACACAAGGTACACGCTTCGTACATCTTGACAGTCTTCTCTTTGAAGAATAAAATCACTTACCTCAACTCCTGTTTCATGTCTTGTCCCACGTCTGACGACACTGTAGAGCGACAGCAGAGTCAGTAAAATGCAGAAATAAAAGTCATATGAGAGCTCGAAGTGTAAAAAAAGGCAATGATGCTTTTTATTTTGTGGAGGCTTTACTCGCGGCTTATTTGCACACTGTAAAATCCATACTTGCACAGTATTACAGTATATAAATGTCCCTTTCTGTCTTCATGAGGTGTGTATAAAACTTGTAGTCATAGCTGGATTACCCAGCTGCTCTGGGGCCACAGTCCACCAGGAACCCAAAAAGACTATGCATTGAACAAAAAGCAAAATTGTTTGGTTTGGTAACAGGCCTTCATCACAGCAGACATTTTGACTTGTTATAGTAGGAAAAGCACATTCGCATTGGCTCAATTCAAGTATGAAAATTATGTTTTTCAAAACAATAAGCTCAAATCTCTGAACAATTAGTTTGTAATTGATAACTGATTTGAATTTCTCATTAATTTAAGCAAATTGCACGTGTTTGCAAAAGAGTAAGTTTGTCTACAACTTGCACACGTCTTGCTGATCAAAACCGATGAGTTAACCCTTTTGTCGTCCTCTTTGCAACTTATGTATATTCCATAAATATCTATGACATGGTGTAACGAACTGTGAGGAGACACAATTAGTTTTTACTTTTTTTACTGAACTAGGGCAGGTTCTTTCACTTGTTTTTTTGGCATGGATGTCATTTTGTGGCACATTTTCTATTCACTGTATAATGACTTTACATGAAAGATCAAAGGTTAATTTTCTTTTTAATGTATAATACATGTAACACATTGCTACATAAATACATTTACTGTATAAACACACATGTGTATATCCTGTTTCTGTGTGCTACAGTATTGACTTTTCCCAGTTAACGTTTACCTGCTGTTGAAATGGGAATCTAAACAGCTCAGTGAGATACACAACAGCAGTCAGTCAGTGTCAATAAAAAAGTAAAACAAAACAGAGATTTGTATACAGTATGCAAGAAACATTTCCAGGGTCGACTGCTGTGGTTAAAAAAAACAACTAAGCATTTTGACAAACGATGACGAAACAACTTTTCATTTTGGTGGCGTTGGCCAACTTAGTGACACAGTAACTAGGTTTTGAAGCATGAATGAAGTGTTTTGGGTGAGTTACTACCTTTTGCAGACACGCAATAGAGTTGTGATGTCCCATCAAACAGTTGTGACAATTACAGTTTAGAGAAAGTTAAGACTGTTTCAAAAAATGAGCCACTGCGATTGAGAAAAACTGTAATACCAACTGAAATTATAAGGGCCTATAGGCCATGATCTCTACTTGTAGAGAGGCCAAAATATAGTTAGAATTAAAATGCTTAAAATCATTAGAAACTAATTTGCCACACAGCAAATCTGAGGCCGGGTAGAAGTCCAACATTAGTTGGTTTGGAAATTTTAAGCAAACCATGTGGAGTTCAACGTGAGGGCCCACAGCTCCCTGGCCTGTTTTACAATCAAGCCACGGATGAATATGCAAATATGAAATGTCACATATCAGTGTCACTTTACGTCCAATCTGATGAGAGTGCGTGTGTGTGTGTGTGTGTGTGTGTGTGTATGTGTGCGTGCGTGCGTGCGTGCGTGCGTGCGTGCGTGTGTGTGTGTGTGTGTGTTTGTGGGGGTGTGTCCATACTGACCCCGGGTGCCTTTTGAGCGGGTTCGGGTTCGTGTCTCTGCAGTGTCTTGACTCATCTGAATAACAGAGAGAGGCAAGATCCATAAGTGATGAGATAGATAGATAGATAGATAGATAGATAGATAGATAGATACTGTAGATAGATAGATAGATAAATAGATAGATAGATAGATAGATAGATAGATAGATAGATAGATAGATAGATAGATACATACTTTGATGCTGGTTGATTGGCTCTCCCCTGGTCCACCACTGGCTCAGTGTCAGACCTTTGAACTCATTTTCTGTTGGATGAAACACACATCAACACAACCCCTTTAATGTGAGCTGGAGATGAAAAAGAACTATTTTAGTTATTAGAAAAAAACAAATCAACACATTTTGAGGGCAAATCCACAGATTTTTCACATAATGGTTTGTTTATTAAATAAATAAATAAATATTAAATAAAGCTATTCTAAACAATAATACATCTTTTATCAAAGATATTCGAAAAAAAAATAAATAAATTACAGTCATAACCTCGAAATATATCCCGTTAATCTATTCAATGTGGAGATTCCTCTATATGCTCCTGGAGACCGAACACAAAGGTATGTGGTAGCTGACAGTTTGACAGCCCAGCAGTGGTCTCAGGGTTCACAGTGACTGTGCGCCTGCTGGGAGGCTTCACTATAACACTCACTCAGGATGGAATAAATGTCTAATTATTGACTATACATTATTTCGCCATGCAGGCAGAATATATTTCACACAATAAAAAAAACTACATGTGAATAATCCAGTATAGAGCAGCAGGTTAATATAGGCTTCTAGTGTGTGGATGACAGATAGAGATGTAGGCCGGGCTGCTAACCAGGACGAGGCCTTTCTCTTCTCTTCTCCTATAAACTGGCACACTGACAGAAACACACAACATACAAAGGCCAACGGCGCTCCGCTTTACACTTCTAACACAAATTGGACTGCATCGACACCGGGCCGTTATTATAAGAGGCTGGAACATAACGACCGACCATAATAATAATAATAATAATCTCTTTAAAAGCCTGATCGCGGTCGGACCGTGCACAAATCCTCCGCTGACATCCTCAGTGGATCTACAGCCGAACATATCGCTTCATCACCGTCTCGGTGTGGATCCACCGTATAAAGGCCCTGCAAGCCGAGGCCCCGGAAAAAATACCGACAAAATAAGTGCGCTTGTCGCTCTTTGTCAGAGCCATAAAGCCTTCCTTACCTTGTAGTCAGACTGCTGCCCTACCATCCCCCCTCCGCTAACACATCTCCGGACGGCAGATAGACGCTCACGGAGCCGCTCTACGGTGACTGCAGACCGGGACACACCAACCAGAACACGGTGGAGGAGGACTGAACCAGCAGGACAGCAGCAGAGCCTCAGACTGACTAGAAGAAACCCAGCAGCTCCTCTCTCTCTCTCTGCTGTTCAGCACCCCGGACAGAGACAGCCGAGTCTTCAGCACCATGGACAGAAACCCCGCTGTACCGCCTCCTGCAGGAGACCAGGAGAGCTGCAGCCGGCCAGCAGCTCATATCACCCACTAAGCTCTGCTCCTATACAGAGCAGGGGCCCTGTGCTCGGTCTGGTCTGGCTCGACCTGGCGTAAATTCGTGAGCCTGGTTGATAGGTCAGGGCTATATATATATATATATATATATAGAGAGAGAGAGAGAGAGAGAGAAAATAAAAATAAAAACATAAATAAATAAAAAATAAAAATAAAAAATACTTTATAAAAAAAACTTTAAAAAAGCCAACATAACTGGGCAAGATCAATATGATGTGACTGTGTGCAGTGCGTGCGCTTGAGAGGGGTTGATGGGAGTGGCTGGCTGTCAGGGTGCAAATCAAATTAAGGCAAGATTAAAAAGAATAAGATAAAATAAAGTAAACTAAATATAAATAGGTAGATAGATAAATGGATAAAAGGATGGTGTTTAATAGGGTGATGGATAAAAAAAATATGATGTCTTACAAGAGAATGATGGATAAAAAAGGATGATGTGGTTGTGGTCTGGGTCTGTGGCCTGGCTCGGCCCAGCCCGGCTCGGCCCGGCCTGGTCTGGGCTGTTGTTGTTGGACACGGTGTCAATATTTCTAGAGGAGGACGGTGGTATTGGAGGAGGAGTATCGCACCAAAAACACAGCCCTCAAGTCAATAAAACACTCCAAACCAGCTGAGTAGTTGCACACTACAGCAATATGCTAGTAGGCTACTACTGCTGCTAGTGGTAGTTTGGGGTTAGGATGGGTTAAATGCAGAGGTCAGATTGCATGTACTGTATGTAGCCTATATATGCATGTATATGACAATTTTAATAAAGCTTAAAGGTCATATCATGCTCATTTTCAGGTTCATACTTGTATTTTGTGTTTCTACTAGAACATGTTTACATACTGTAATGATAAAAAACATTTTTTTATTTTCCTCATTCTGTCGGCCTGAATATGCCTGTATTTACCCTCTGTCTGAAACGCTCCGTTTTAGCGCATTTCTGGGGAATTGTGACGGAATTGTGTTGCTAGGCAACAGCGTGGGTCCATGTGTACTTCCTGTCAGCTGATAACATCCACATACACTGCAACCAGGAATAAACCAGAACATATTTAGAATGTTTACGTTTAAAATTGTGTAAAGGTTCTAAATATTGTATATTTGTGACATCACAAATGGACAGGAATCCTGACAGATTGTTTCAAATGCAGAGTTTCTGAATACGGGCTGCGTGTATTTCCCTGTGGATTGAGTGTTTCGATACTTTCACAGTATTTATATAGGACTTAAGCCGGCTTTATAATAAAAAAACATGAAAATGTCACTTTTTTATAATATGGGACCTTTAAAGCAGTAGGCAGTATATTTTTTGGCATCATTGGGCAAAAATTCCATAATAACCTTTCAGCATATTGTAATTCAAGTGTTCTGAGAGAAAACTAGACTTCTGCACCTCCTCATGGCTCTGTTTTCAGGCTTTAAAAAATCTAGCCTGTGACAGGAAGACTTTGGCCAATCACAGGTCATTTCAGAGAGAGAGAGAGCGTTCTGATTGGCTGTGCTACGGCTGGCGGGCGGTGCTTGGTATTTCCTCAACAGACCTCAACATGGCTGCCGGGTCACAAACTTTCTCCGTTTACAGCTAAACAGTTCACTACAAGATGTTCTTGAATACATTTGAGGTGAGAAATAGATATCACAGTAACTAGTTTGACCATTTGGTTGGAGTTTGGGAGAGAATGACAGCCAGCTCATAGATAGATGGCAGCTGGACGGCAGACTCCAGATCCGCTCTGATTGCTTGTTTTCCTCCGGTCTGTGAAATCTTGCAGATGCCGTTAGGAGCACTGGAGGACAAAGAGGCACATGATTTTTTTTTTTCAGATTACCTGTCTCATGTACTACTGTCGAGATATAGCAACCGTTTTAAAAAAAACTACTTTTTATAATCATATTCGATCCATTTCTACCTACTGCAGCTTTAAATGCAGAGCTCAAATTTCATGTATGTAGCCTATATATGTATATGACGATTGTAATAAAGCTTAATTTAAGTTAAGTCTAGTGGTAGTAGTTTTAGTAGACTACTATACACCAACTGTTCACTAAATGAACCAACTGGTACTGTAGCCTATACAGTATTGGTGATCTTCAGCCATACACCACAGGAACAAACTCGTCAGCCAGTCACAGCACCGTTCATTGCTGCCCTCCAGATCAGCCATTCAGAGAGCAGTTTCCTGTCCCAGATCAGCCAATAAGAACAAGAGACAGTTAACCACAATAAAGAAAACACAACTTTTAAAAAAAGATAATGAACCAAGGAAATGTTTCTGTTATAGCAAACTTGTTTTCCTAATATGAAGTGATACCTTTATCAATAAATACATTCTTTTTTTATTATTTATCTCTTTTTTATATTTATATGATGGTAACTGTTTTAAAGTGGTTAAAATTACACACCTATTTGAAATGATTTTGTTACAGCTGATTTCAAAAAGTGGTGTAAACATGAATAAATATATGAATGAGTGTGAATTAGTCCCCCCTATATCTCATCTCTGTCTATTACTGGAGCATTTGTAACATTGATGCAACATCTGTACAGTTTTTATAGTATTGTCATATGATAACATATACACCTTTCTGTACAGTTTTCTTCATTGCTTAACATTTCTACAGTAACGGGTACCCTGCACTCTTATTCATGCTTTTCACTCAGGGTTTTTCTTTGAGTTTTATTTTATTTTACTGTGTATATTGAGCACCCTCATTGAACTTTAATCCAGTTTTGTCTCCATACAGTATATGACAGTATTACAGGTGAAAACTTTTGTTCCCAGTGACTAATGGACAGCACATGTTGCTCATATCAGCACCTGAAACCACACAACAGATGGTAGAGCTGATAATACCCCCTCCTCCTTTTAAACACACACACACACACACACACATGGCCAAGAATCCAATTAATCAGCAACTAGAAAATGTATATCTTGCAGAAAATGCATGGGAATGCTGACAGCTGAAATTAATTGCAAAGCATTGTTGAAAATACTGAATATTAAAGGACTGTATACTCCTAACTGTGTTCGGATCCTCGGCAACAAGTCGGACTCGTTTCCGGTGGGGGTTGGCCTCCGCCAGGGCTGCGCTTTGTCACCAATCCTGTTCATGATATTCATGGACAGGATATCGAGGCGTAGTCGGGGGGAGGAGTGTTTGCAGTTCGGTGTGCTGAGGATGTGGTCCTGTTGGCATCATCGGTCTGCGACCTCCAGCACTCACTGGATCGGTTCGCAGCCGAGTGTGACGCGGTCGGGATGAGGATCGGCACCTCTAAATCTGAGGCCATGGTTCTCAGCAGGAAACCGATGGATTGCCTACTCCGGGTAGGGAATGAGTCCTTACCCCAAGTGAAGGAGTTCAAGTACCTCGGGGTCTTGTTCGCGAGTGAGGGGACGATGGAACGTGAGATTGGTCGGAGAATCGGAGCAGCAGGGGCGGTATTGCATTCGCTTTACCGCACCGTTGTGACGAAAAGAGAGCTGAGCCGGAAGGCAAAGCTCTCGATCTACCGTTCAATCTTCGTTCCTACTCTCACCTATGGTCATGAAGGCTGGGTCATGACCGAAAGAACGAGGTCGTGGGTGCAAGCGGCCGAAATGGGTTTCCTCAGGAGGGTGGCTGGCGTCTCCCTTAGAGATAGGGTAAGAAGCTCAGTCATCCGTGAGGGACTCGGAGTAGAGTCGCTGCTCCTTTGCGTCAAAAGGAGCCAGTTGAGGTGGTTCGGGCATCTAGCACGGATGCCCCCTGGGCGCCTCCCTTGGGAGGTGTTCCAGGCACGACCAGCTGGGAGGAGGCCACGGGGAAGACCCAGGACTAGGTGGAGAGATTATATCTCTACTCTGGCCTGGGAACGCCTCGGGATCCCCCAGTCAGAGCTGGTTAATGTGGCCCGGGAAAGGGAAGTTTGGGGTCCCCTACTGGAACTGTTGCCCCCGCGACCCGATCCCGGATAAGCGGTTGAAGATGGATGGATGGATGGATGGATGGATGTATACTCCTAAATTGAAAAAACTGGCAGAGTTGAGAGCTGAACTGCATGACCCCCCAAAAAAGGTAAGAGCTAAAATACATTGCTAGAAAAGCTGGAAGTTAAACTGTAATAATGTCAAAGGTGGAATGATTGAAATGAATTAATTCATTAGACAGGAAGTAGTTTTTGGGTGGAATGAACCTTTAAAACTGTAAATCATGAGGCAGAAAGTAGTATTTAAAGTAGTAGTATTTTATATAAACTTTTAGAATTATAGGTACTTGGACTGACAGTAGTACTTGGGTGGAAAAAACATTTAAAACTGTAAGAACTTGGACAGAAGTTAATATTTGGGAGGAACAAACTTTTAGCAGCAGTAGTAGTAGGAGCAGCAAGAGCAACAGTAGTAGTAGCAGCATCATTAGGAGCAACAGTAGTATTAGCAGCAGTAGCAGCAAGAACCTTTAAAACTGTAAGTCACTAGACAGAAAATAGTAGATGAGTTACTCTATAGAGATTTTATTTTGAAAAAAAAGCCTCACCCCAAGTTCCATGTTAAGATACAGATACCTTCTGGGGCTTTTATTTTGGAAAAAAAAAAAACAAGTGCCCAGTTTACATAATGTGTGAGAGAGGGTTGACTGCCGTTGGCCAACTTACTGACACAGTAACTAGGTTTTGAAGCATGAATGAAGTGTTTTGGGTGAGTTACTACCTTTTGCAGACATGCAATACAGTTGTGACTATTGCTATTACAGTTTAGAGAATGTTAAGACTGTTTCAAAAAAATGAGCCAAAGCCATTGAGAAAAACTGCAATTGGCCTACGCCACCAAAATGAAGTTGTTTTGTCATTGTGTGAGCCGTACTGGTCAAAACATTTAGGTGTTTTTCACCATGGCAGTCAACCCTGGAAATGTTTCTTATATACAAATCTCTGTTTTGTAGAACAAAGAACACCCCTTTCAACTTGTAAAAATTTGAGTTACACACCAATTTAGTACAAAATGCATTTTATTTCTCCAAAAACTCATTGTAGAAGCTTCAAGTCAACAAGGCCCATCAGTTAAACACCAAGATATCTGAAATGACAAGATTCGTAATTGGTGGCAGTAAGCAGAATGGAAGGTCAAAACATACAAGTTGTTTTCCATTACATTAGCAGGAACTGACTTAAAATACACTTACTCTTCAGTTGTATCCAAATCTTCTTTTACTTTTCAGAGGCGAGACGGGTCCCACTTTTAGTGATGCCTCTCACGCATGGGCCAGCGCCACTCGGGCATGGGCTGGGGCACGGGCATGGGGCGCTCGGGCAAGGACCGACGCTCGAGCATGGGCCAACGGCGCTCAGGCATGGGACGGGGCATCTCGGGCATGGGGCGCTCGCTCAAGCATTGTCCAACAGCGCTCAGGCATGCGACGCTTGGGTATGGGACGCTCGGGCATAGGCGGCTCGGGCATGGACTGCAGCTCCAACATGGGCCAACGGCGCTCGGGCATGGGACGGGGCCTCTCGGGTATAGGACGCTCGGGCATGGGCGGCTCGGGCATGGACCCCAGCATGGGCCAACGGCGCTCAGGCATGGGACGGGGCATCTCGGGCATGGGCGGCTCGGGCTTGGACTGCAGCTCCAGCATGGGCCAACGGCGCTCAGGCATGAGACGGGGCATCTCGGGCATGGGGCGCTCGGGCATGGGCGGCTCGGGCATGGACTGCAGCTCCAGCATGGGCCAACGGCGCTCAGGCATGGGACGGGGCATCTCGGGCATGGGGCGCTCGGGCTTCTCGGGTTTTGGGCGGCTCAGGCATGGAATGCTGCTCGAGCATGGGCCAACACCGCCAGGTCATGTGCCTGGGCCGCTCGGACATGGGCTCGGGCCAACACCACTCGGGCATGGGCCTGGGCCACTCGGGCATGGACCGAGGATGCGGCTCAGATATGGGCTGCTGGGGCATGGGTTTATAGTCAGACCTTGGTTGAAGGAGATTAACCTGGGGCTGAGGCTGGGACGGGTAGCCAGGAACCTGGGGCTTGTAGCTCATGTCCCCAATGCCAGATGCAGGGCCATGATAGGAAGCTGTTGATAAAAACCACACAACAAGGTCAACTAATCTATCCCCTCTTGTGAAAAATCCAAGATATCAATTTCTGTTTTACAACCCCAAGGTTAATAAATTCAACATGTTGCAAAAGAGCAGTTCTAAAATAGATGAAACTTGGTTGGAAAACTTTAAAAGTTTGCATGATGAGTGCAGATTAAACCTATAGCCTTACATGTAATGCCTGCCTGTAGCTCTCCAATAAACAGCAGCCACAGCAGCACCACACTAAAAAAGAAAGCCATTTTAAACAACAATCTGTCACTTTAGAAACTCTAAATGTATAATGTTTAGTACAGAAAGAAACACTTTAAAGTTACCGTAGAACAAGTCCCATGGTTTCAGCCAGAGAAAAAAAATCAAATGCAAACTGAAATGCCTCAATCCGACTTCAGCTGAACCAACACTACCAAACATCAGTCTTCCTTCCACAGTGGCGCAGTAGCAGGAAACCTGCAGTGCAATTTTTTTGACTTGTTCTGGCAGCCAATCACAGCTCTCTGCTCCTAAAAGGTTGATTGAAAACAGGTGGAAGTCATGGGGCTGGGTTCATTGTGACACACAGGTGTCCTTCATTTAAATTACTGTTAATTACTCATCATTGTCCCGCCTCCAGCAATGCGTCACTGAACCATTTGATATCATGGAAATGCATTGCTCATGTTTTAAAGCCTGTTCATTCAAGTAAATAAAGTGGTATCTTTTTCATCATTGTGTTGTATTTTTTTAACCACTTCAAAAAGAAATATCACGGGCATTATTCAGAACTGCCAAATTAAATTGATTTTGGCAATATTACAGATGAAATAAGGAAAATTTCACACCAATTTGCACCAATACATTTACAATATGCATGAGTTCTTGCTTAATTCACTCAAAAGGCCTTAAGCTATTTCCCCCCTTGTTTGTATAATGCAGAGTGCAGTCAAAAAACTCATCATCTTCCATTTGTTTGCCTGTTTTTCTTGAGCAGATTTGCTTTAGGTTTTTCACATCTTTCATGAGCTCAAAATCAGGTAAGTGGAATAACAATGTGTTTTTAAATTTTATTTTTTAGGTATTTGAACCCAGGCCACTACCAAGGAAAGGACTCCGCCTACATGGAGAACACACTCTACTGGGTGAGCTAGAGGTCACCCCAAAGGTTGAGGTTTCATATCAGGTCTCAAGCTTTGCCACCACATGGATGCATTACATGTCAGCAATCCAGCCAGGGGAAAAACATTTAAATTTAAATTACAATTGGTACCATGTATTAGAATTTAGACAATTCTTCTGTGTCTTAGAAGAAAATGAAAAAACAGAGATAGGGTAACAGCAGTAACTATACTGCTCAGTGAAGATGAAACTTCATGAAAAATCCAATGTAACTCCAGAGATAGTGTTGGTATTGGCCAATTTAATCTACTAGAAAAGAATCATTTACAATAGGACACATACATGATGTAGATTGTCAAAAGCTAAGCATGTTTGAAAGGTCATTAAGACAAACCTTTTAAAAAGGCCTTTGTTCTTGGTTGGCATCTGTTGGGGAATATTCTGCCTTCATTTTAACCTTAAATCTCTTCAGCTCCATCCTCGGTTGAGGAACTGCTTTTGGAATATCCATTCCTGAAGTAAGATTTAAAAAGGGGAGTAGAATTTCAGATCAGATGTCTGTAGTAGAATAATTAGAAGTATTAGAATTCCTGCTCATTTTGGTGTGGAGGGAAATGAGCAAGTAGATATTCTGGCCAAACAAACACTCAGAATTAAGAATATAAATTTACAAGTTCCATTAAGTAAAGCTGAGGCTTTAAGCCATTCATCAGGACATTATGCACAAACAGTATGGCAGGAGTACTGGGATGATCAGGAAACTGGAAGGCATCTGTACAATATACAAAAACATGTTGGGCAGGGGCAGGGAGAAAGGTGGGCTGGAAAAGAAGGGAAGAAAATGTCATGACACTATATAGAATAGGCAAGCACCCAACTGGGAAATACACACACTGTAACCAACCAGAAACTGTTGGACATGCACTGATACACTGCAGGAATTACACTATCCAGAGGAATAACCTTTTTCAGTCACTAAGGAAGGGAAAACATCAGGACTTTTCATGGTCAGGTCTCTTGGGGAATACAGCAGCTAACATATACTGTGAAATTATTAAAGGTCCCATATTGTAAAAAGTGAGATTTTCATGTCTGTTATATTATAAAGCAGGTTTAAGTGCTATATAAATGCAGTGAAAGTATCGAAACGCTCAATATACGGAGAAACACACACAGCTCGTATTCAGAAATTGTGCGTTTGAAACAAGCCATTAGGATTTCTGTCCATTTGTGATGTCACAAATCTACAATATTTCACAGTTTTAAACGAAAAAACATTCTAAATGTGTCCCAGTTTATTTACTGTTGCAGTGTATATATGTGAATGACATCAGCTGACAGGAAGTAAACATGGATCCAAACTGTTGCCTAGCAATGCAATTCGGTTGCAATTCCATTGAAATGCACTAAAACGGAGCGTTTCAGACAGAGGGTAAATACAGGTATATTCAAGCTGACAGTATGAGGAAAATAAAGGGTTTTTTAAACATTAAAGCATGTAAACATGTTCTAGTTGAAACCCAAAATACAAGTATGAACCTGAAAATGAGCACGATATGGGACCTTTAAGTTTTTAAGACAAACTGATTTAGTTAAACGAATCTAGAGTTTTCCTCATTATTTTTTTAAAATCTAATTTAATTGTGTTGTTTCTGCACATTCTCCTGTCTTACACTCCAGTCCAGTAGGTGGCGGTAATGCACCTTTAAGCTGGTTCACCAACCGCCAATAAACACACAGAAGAAGAAGAGAAGACAGTGGTAGAAGAAGAGTGAACGGAGGGTATGTAGTTTAACTTCTCAGTGTGTCTCCAGGCTTTATTAATGTCTGGACGGTCTTGTCCTGCTGCCTTTAACCCCTCTCCTACAGCTGCCTGGCTAACAACAACAATAACACCCTGTGGTTAGCTGTAACCTGTTAGCCTCGGCTCGCTGCACTAATGTTCACAGACCGACGGGCCTGCTGCCACATCTCACTGAACTGCGCTGATTTCTGTCGCGGAGTTATCGCGATATTAAGTCGACTAAATCACGGATAAGTCAACAAGTAACGGTGATGTTAGAAAGCAGCATGTTTGAAAGCATGATGATTTGATGGGATTTCATTTGTCTATTTGTCCTCCAGTCATTTTCATAGGTTGATGAAAGTTGTAATACATGTCGTAATAGCTTGTGTGTGTGTGTGTGTACAGCTGCAGGATGGACATGTCCAGTAGGCTGGCGGTGGTGCAGCAGCTGGCTGAGAGCTGTGGAGTCAGTACAGTCCAGCAGGGCGTCCAGCAGGTCTGGAGGCTGCTGCTGCTCTGCCTCATCTGCAGACTCTGCTTCAGACTGGGTGAGCTGCACTGACTGTATACATCAGCTAGTAGGAGCCTTCACATTGAGGCTCGTCTGACCCACTGACACTACTCCTATCCAAGATTTACACTCTGATAATCAGGTGGATCCTGTAATATTTTGCTGCCTAGTCACATAAAGTGACAATGAAACTGAAAAAAAA
Source organism: Sebastes umbrosus (assembly GCF_015220745.1). Taxonomy (NCBI): domain Eukaryota; kingdom Metazoa; phylum Chordata; class Actinopteri; order Perciformes; family Sebastidae; genus Sebastes; species Sebastes umbrosus. The sequence continues at coordinate 6,967,509 of NC_051274.1, forward strand.
AAAAAAAACTTTTCAAAGTAGATTTTCCATGTCATACATGTTTATTTATTTAATTTAATTTAAAGGGACTGTTTGTTAGAATCAGAAAGGCTTGTTAACAGCGACACCTGTGGCCGTGAAGTCAACGAAAGTCAGCGTCGGGCTCGCGCTTGCTCCCGATAGACATGAACGAGCATCGCTCAAAACAGTGAGGCAACACACGTCAGCTAAAACCACAATATCACTCTATATTTCACCTGCTTGGCAGTAATGTTAGCTGACCAGACAAAGGTATCTCCATGAATCACTGCTGATCCTAGAAGTTACAAACAGTCCCTTTTAACCTTTATTTAACCAGGAGTAAAAAAAACAAACTAATTGAGATTAAAAATCTTTTAGAAGCACTTTAAAGACATTCAGTGAGACCAGCTCTCGCAGTTTCAGGTCCTTTTGTAACTGATTCCAAGAAGATGGAGCAGCATACTTGAATGCCCTTTTGCCCAGTTCAGTACGGACTTTGGGGACAGTTGGTAGGATTAAGTCCTGTGAGCGAAGACGGTAACTTCCTGTACTTTTTTGAAGAAGAAGAATAGCCTTATAAATAAGAACAGGCCAATGGTTCAGTCTACGGGTGGACAAGGCAGACCATCCTAACCGAGCATAGAAAGAGCAATGGTGCGTAAGGGCTTTACAATTTGTAATAAATCTCAGTGCTCCATGATAGACAGTATCCAGCATGTGTAGGTTCTGAGAAGATGCATGTATAGAATTTCAGTTTCCACCTGGACCTGGTTAAAATCAACACAAATTCAACTAATTTTGATGTGATGTATTTCATTCAGATGTAAGCGTCATTAGGGAAACAAGAGGCCGTTGAACTTGATTGTAATTCATTGTATTCTTCCTGCTTGTGTTCCTCAGGAGGTTTGTCCACTGTAAAGCATGTAGTGTCCGTGTTGGCTGGGATGTACGGCCTCTTCCTGTTCTTTGAGCTGCACATGCTGTGGGTGCTGTCGCTCGGTGCACTCTGTTACCTCGTTCTGCTCCTCAGCCGACACTCCAGCAGCAGAGGCCTCTTCCTTTCAGCTGTCATCCTCATATACCTCCTTGTTGGGTGAGAAAACACGGCAAAAAGTCACAGTTTCCTGGAAACTGAAATTTAATTATTGAAGCTTTCAAATAAAAACAGACCTGGATGTGCCCATTGATGCAGTATACGGCAGGCCGTTTTAACATTTAATAGCTAGACAGGATATTCATTATCTGCAACGTCATTTTGCCTCGTCAGAATTCTAATTCTAGATATCCCTAATTCTATTTTAGGTAGGCATAACTCTAATTTTAGATATCCGTAATTACGTGCGTGGTTCAATTTCGGCAGACCAGATTTGACTGCGCACGTGTTGTACCCCAAAGATATGACGCGTACTCAGCCTCCTTCCATAGGCCTTGACTAGAGATGAAAGATTGCAATTATTCTTGGCCAATTCCGAGTCTGACCTGCCAAGTGTTGTCACGATACATGAATTTCTAACTTCGATACAATTCCTAGAAAAATATCGATATTCAATACCGTTTTTGATACCTCAGGGTAAAATTTACAAAAATTTTAAATTTGTATTAAAAGATAAATAATCTTGGGGCTAAAGTTGCGTAATGGGAACAGGATTATAGGACCTTCTCTCACTCTCACTCAAACAAATCTCAAAATACAAGTGCTCCAGGTTACTGGACTAATACAATCCAAATGAAAATGAATTGCAGTATATCCCACTTTATCTTCTGCTTGAATTATTGCACGGTCAACGTCGTCATTTTTCCTTTTGTAGTTTAACAATTTCCTCAGTAATTTTGTGCAAATTCCCCATTAATTAATTTCATAAGAAGTTCTGCAAACCTACAAAATGTCTGTGTAGTATTCAAGTCTTGTAATATTACTTTTCTTCTTCATTTCAGAGAGCTGCATTTGATTGACATGGTGACCTGGCACAAAATAAGAGGTAAATATCCCATCATTTTTTCTGAGAATACTGTTTTGCTTTGTTGTTTTCTTGATTTGAATCTTGTTTTCTACACTACTGCTGTGTTCCATAGCTGCCACGTTATGTCTGGGATAAAGCTTCTCTGTTAGATGATGAAAAAGAAATTGTAGTGTTGTCCCAGTGTGTTTTTTTTTTTTAGTGATGATGATGATGATGATGATGATGATGATGATGATGATGATGTGTGTGTGTCAGGCTCTCAGATGGTGGTGGCCATGAAGGCGATCTCTCTTGCCTTTGACCTGGACAGAGGAACAGTGGGCAGCCTGCCCTCCCCAGCTGAGTTCCTGGGCTATGTTTTCTTTGTGGGCACTGTTGTCTTCGGTCCTTGGATCAGCTTCTCCAGTTATAAGAACGCCGTTGAGGGCAAAAAACTTGTGAGTAGTTCATGCTTCCAGTTTCCCCCTGTGTACATGCTATCCATTCATGTATAGTACTGTGGTGGTAATGAGGTGGTTTGTTCCTCAGAGTTGGTTGTGGCTGCGTAATTCCTCCCTCAGCCTCCTGAAGAGTCAGATCTGTCTGCTGGTCTCCTCCTGCATCGCCCCTTACCTCTTCCCTTTGTTAATCCCCATCTATGGAAACGCAGTCACTCAGAAGTAAGGCAAATTTTCATTTGTCCTCCTGCAACTAAGGTAGTTTTGCCAATACAACAGCTGTTACTATACACTGGTTTGTGAACATACTGTCTGTCTTTCTTTCCCTGCTTCCAAGATACATTTGAGAAAGGTAAGGCTTGTTTTCAGGGTTAGAATTTACTGCTTCCCCCCCCACAGGGTCCCATAAGTCTACTACAGTGTGTTAAAAACAAATGATTATTGGATCTGGCTGCTCTGCTCCCGTCATTACTGTGTTCCTACTGCTAGAAAGCACTTGGCATCTGTCCAGAGGTCAGTTTAAAAGAGTACTGTGCTTGATTATATCATCAGTATGATGCTACAGTAATCCACTATCAGGTACTTAGACAAAACATTTTGAACTCAAGGTCCATTTACTAGCCTTTTCTGGAGCTTTCAACTGCATCTTCATCAGTGGATGTAGATGGTGTCATCATGTGGCCTATGTTTGGATCTTAAAGGTGCTAAATGCGAAATTCAGAGCATTTCTATTGCCTCCGCACGGCTGTCAACATGGCGGCTCAAAGCTAATGGTGCTAACAGCGCTAACAGTGTTTACCTGGGGAGGGGGTCAACTATATCAAACTCAGATGTGAGCTATCATTGGATGATCAAGATGATAACACTTTCCACAGAGCAACTGGTTTAGTGTATCAGTTTGAGCCAGAGCATACAGAGGCGTGCAGAGCTGGACAGGGAAAGGACAATTAGAGTCTCAAAAATATTTTACCCAACAAAAGCAGCACACTTTGGAATGACCAGCACAAACAGAGGTTGTAAGCAGATTGTAGTTATTTGGATTTGACATGCAAAACCACTAGTATAGTCCTTTATGTCATGCGATAACAAATGAATGTGTATTGGCTGTTATCGTGCGACTGAAGTTCACCACTCAATATGGACTTCCTGTATGTCTATGAATCCATGTTACTGCAGAAAAGTGGGAAAAAATCAGAAAACTTAAGTGCCAGTCAGTAATCTGTGCCAGAAGAACACCTAACTTCAACTCAAAGGAGGTTAAGATGTCCTCTTAGAAGAAGTTCAAGTGAAAGTGATCAAAGTGTTTGAGTTGCGAAGCAAACTAAAGATAACGTATGTCTTTGACTTGTGTGTGGTGTGCTGTACAGGTGGCTGCGAGCTTATGAGAATGCAGTGTCCTTCCACTTCAGTAACTACTTTGTGGGCCACCTCAGTGAAGGCACCACCATGCTGGCTGGAGCAGGCTTCACTGAAGAAAAAGACAACGTCAAATGGTAAGTTTAGCTGGGGGCTGAGCTGAGGGGTGTACTACAAAATGAGATTAGTGGGTTAGCGAGGTATGTTGAGCCTAACGTCAGGAAGGTCACAAAAGGTGTCTCTCTTATAACCCGGCTAGATTGCCATGGTCACTTTTGCTGCTCCGGAGGAGTTTCAGATTTAAATCAGACAAAGCGTCTTTTACTAATCAACTCCTTTGGAAATGGCGTCACCGTTCTTGCTAAATCCCGTGGACCTTGATGCCTGAGCTGTAAGAGGTTCTCTTCAGAGAGTGTTTATAGACCAAATAGATCCGCTGGCTTTTCCAAACGATAATCTCTAATATAGATTCTCATTTGAGGGACTATATGCAAAGTTGTACATTACTAATGCATCTGAACAAAGCCGTGCAATTACAGTAGTGCAATCTGTATGAATTGCGTTGCACTTTTTTTCCACGGGAACTTGCATGCATTGACTTGGGGATGTAGAAAATCAGAATATTAACTCTGTGTGCCGTGCTATTCGCCAGGTTTTTCTTGTTCTCACTGAACTACTAAATATGTTTGTAGTGTTCTCTGGCCATTTGCCCGTGCTGGCTCTAAAAGAGCTGCTGTTATCCTGTAAAAACGTCTACCAATCACTGCCTCGCGTTCCGCTTGGAAAGAACCAATCGGATGCCTCCCTGCCCGTTCTTGATGTAGAAAACCTGGTTAACAGAGAGCTGATAACTACTGTCGTGGAACCCATTATCTCCGACTAGGGCTTTAGGTTTTGTCGAGCCAGCTAACGCAAAGAAAGCCTGGCTTTGTCCAACTTGCTTAGTAGTACACCCCCATACAGACCACATGGAGGGCTGAATGAGTGAATGCCTAATACTATATTCCCCAATACTATGTATCTGTGTGTTTTATTATGCAGGGATATGAGTGTGGTGAAGCCTCTCAGTGTGGAAATGCCTCGCTCCATGGTGCTGGTGGTGACGTCCTGGAACATCCCCATGTCCCGATGGCTGAAAACCTGTAAGTCCTAGCCTCCACTCAGTCTGTTAAACACTCCAGAATCATTAAACACTACTGCCCGATACACAAAGCCCACAGTCTTTTTATCCTGCTAGATGCTGGACTTAAGAATGGTGAAGTTGGTCACACACTGATCCATCCCGACCTTCATGGAACGAGAACTACTGGCCAGACATTCATGGTTCCCAGATGATGTTTTCTAATTACGGCTCATATTTTCACCAATCGATTAGCGTGGCCAAAAGAATTCACAATAACAATATTATCGAGATATCAATATCGAAAATGTGAATGACATTACACAATCCCCCCCGCCCCCACCAGATTAATCGATAACGAAAAAATAGCTAGTTGCAGACCTTCTGGTACTTACGCTGTTCGGCTGCTATTAGGTTGTATCACCTCATTGTCACATTAAAACACATTTACAATTTTGTATTTACATGTTTTGTATGAAAGTTACATTAAAAATTGTAATTATATACAGTATAGGCATTATGTTTTGTTTACTGTGTGTTGTTCCATGTTCATCAGATGCCTTTAAAAACGCCATGAAACTGGGGACTTTTCCAGCCATCCTGGTGACGTACACGGCCAGCGCCTTACTGCATGTTAGTAAGATGATATATTCTTTTCTCCAGAGCCCTTTACAGTATTTGGAACCATTCTAAGATACAGTATGTTAGAGACAAGTATTCTTTTGTTGGAAGCCCATCTACTTATATTTCAGTATGATAAACTACAATCTCTTGCCATCCATTTGTGCCGTGTGTCTTTAACTGTTCACTCATAGAAAAGCTGAGAATGCTAAGGTTTAACACACAGGTAGACCATCTGTAGTTCTACTTTTCTCTGAACACAAGACACTGATGTTTAAAATAAGAAGTGCATATCATTGAAAAATGAATTTGCTTAGAGATATTAGGGCTGGGCAATATATCGATATTATATTGATATATTGTGATATGAGACTAGATATCGTCTTAGAATTTGGACATTGGTAATCCGACTTTTTCAGTCCTGATAGCGATACCTGGGCTTGAGTACCGATCCAATACCAGCGTCTAATTAATAAGCTGTATGCCTCACTGTGTGGAAGTGACTGGGATCATTCTTTAATTTATAAGGAAACATTAGGCTGGACTTAAATATTGTTTTAATAACTTTGTAAAACAAAATGTAACACATAAATACATAGATATACATTTATTGAATTGTTATTTATTTGTAAACCTTTTTTTAATGCAGCAACACATTGGTCAAAAGTTAAACAGGAATTTAATTCCACTGTGCAGTATATCGTAATGTGTACTGTATATAATACATGCATTTAGAATTGCATTGAATAGAATGACCTCATTGTCATCGATACCTGATCCAGCTATTTGAGTCAGTATCGGTCCGAAATTGGTATCATTGCATGCCTAATTGCAATGTGGCATAAGTCTTGTCTTTTCCTAGTTCTAATGGCTGCGTTATAGTAAAGTGATGTCATTTTCAGAACTTACCGGACTGTTCTAGCTGTTCTTGTTGTTCGCATTTACCTACTTAGTCATTATATCCACACAAAAATCTCATTGTGTAAATATTTTGTGGAAACACCAATCCTACAATATCGTCGCAATACCGATATCAAGGTATTTGGTCATTTGATTTTTTATGCATATCGCCGAGCCCTAAGAGATATATGTATGTGGGCGGTAGATGTTGAATGATTGACCTTCACTACTTGAACCTAATGTGTGCTGGGTTTTTTTCTTCAGGGTCTGAGCTTTCACCTGGGAGCTGTTCTGCTCTCGTTGGGCTTCATCACATATGTTGAACACGGTATGAAAAACATATCCGCTTGTACATCCGAGTATTTAACTGTGAAAGCTGAACCTTTGAAAGGGAGAATAGAACTATCACTTTCACCTGACCCAAGACTGCTCTAAAGCAGGTTACTCTGTGCTGTGTGTGCCCTGTGTGATGTACTTATGGACTACTGTGATTTTTTTTTTTCTTTTTTCTTATCCTCAGTTCTGAGAAAGAAGCTTGCATCCATCTTCAGTGCCTGTATCCTGTCCAGACCCTGCACTTCTGACTGCAGCCATCAGCACAAGAAGGTACGGCTTAAGCTCTACTCAGCTGTGTGAGCAATGCTGAGCAATTCCGCGTTACATGCATCAATCTTTTACCGTCTGTAGACGGAGCACTTGGCACCCAACAACACCCCACCCTCCCACCCCATTAACATCATTTGGAAATAAACAACAGTTGTACAAATACATTGTCTAATTCCCCAAAACATCCCCATTTGCTTGGCTTAATAACATGCACAACCCTCATATTCATTTACGAATCATCAATTTAGCGTTTTTAAATGGGAATGTATTTGTGAATCTCATCGGATTCCTGTAGGTCCTTTTGAGACTGTTTCACCACGCTGTTGTTTCTCACACAAAATCTGCCATCCAGCTGCCTGTCTATGAGAGCCGGCTGTCAATCACTCGCAAACGTCAATCAAACGGTCAAACTAGGCAGCGCTGATCAAATATGAATCAATATTCTGTTACTGTAATGCCTATTTCACGCCTCAAATGTTTTCAGAAACATCTTGTAGTGTACTGTTAAACTGTAAAATGAGAAAGTTTGTGACCCGGCAGCCATGTTGAGATCAGTTGAAGAAATACCAAGCACTGCCCACCAGCCGGAGAACAGCCAATAGGAAACGCTCTTTCTCTCTGAAATGACCTGTGATTGGTCAAAGTCTCCCCTCACAGAAGATTTTTTAAAGCCTGGAAACAGAGCCATGAGGAGGAGCAGAAGTCTAGTTATCTCTCAGAACACTTGAATTACAATATGCTGAAAGGTTATTATTGAATTTTTGCCCAATGATGCCAAAAATATACTGCCTACCCCCACTTTAACTTGTCACGTCTCTGTAATTCTGTGAAAGAGGGAGAGTTCGCTTAATACTTGTGGATTTATTGTGGTGTAGCACTTTAAGGTTCTTTGTATTAGATACTTAACCATCTTGATTTCATTTGAATTGAATAGGAAAGTACCTACTGTCCTGGTGTCTGGACTTATCTGAGAAACTTCTGATGGTGTTTTTTTTTCTGTTGGATGATTTGTCACAATTTTGCTTCTCAAAAACATAATAGTAGATTAAGTATCCAGTAGCTTTGAAGAGTAACTTAACGTCAGGTTAAAAAGCAATGTTTTGCTGCCTTCTCTGGTTGAAAGTTTCAGCATCACTGCTGGATGTGGTCAGAAATAGACTTTGTTGCACCTGTAACCACACCCAGCAGAGATGTCACAGGGTCCTGGAGTACACCTAGCTACATCTCTGCAGCAAGTGGAGAAGTTAAACCACTGGAAGTCGGCAAAGATTTTCAGGGGGTGTTAAGTTGCTTCTTAAGGATTAAAAAGATTGAGAGACACTATGAAGATCGTCTCGTGGCTGTTTCACAGTTTATTCTTTTATTCTCTCGATCTGTAGGAGTATTGGGTGATGTTGCTGAATCTGGTTTTCAGCCTCCTGGCCATCTTCCACCTCACCTACCTGGGCTCCATGTTTGATCCTGGAGTTGACGAACAGGAAGTAGAAGAGGTAAGAGCAAGTTGAGGACTCAAGGAGTCCAAGGAAAAAGGAAAATGTATATGCCTTGTAAATGTCAACGAGATATAGCGCAGGACACTTGTGAAATGAAAAGTCTATACCAGGAAAGGAAGGGATTATGCCCTTTGAGTTGCTGGAAGGCTTTTAATGTGAAACATCTGTGCAGGAAGTGTTGAGTTTAATTGACGGAGGCTGAACAGCAAAAGTGAAGAGATTACAAAAATACAGTGAAGGAAACAGAACTTGTGTTAGAGAAGTGAAGAGAGAGCAGCAGAGTGGTGAGTATGACACGACTGTTATACTGATGGAATTAGTGCTGTGGAAATGTACATTATACTGAATGTATCAAGACTTCATGTAAACATGGAGGATGTGTTGGGTTTAGATTGACAGCAACATTCAAACAGAAAGTAGATCAGAAAACAGGGTGGCTTTAACTAAAGTATGATGGCATGTGCTAGTAAAACAGGGACATTAGAGATAAAAAGGGCAGTGGTGCAGTGGTTAGCACTGTCACATCACAGCAACGGGGGTTCTTGGTTAGCACCCACTCCCATCTGTGTGGAGTTTGCATGTGCTCCCCGTGTCAGCAGTTCTCACAGTCCAGATTCATGCAGGTTAGGTTGATTGGTGACTCTTAAATCCCTGTCAGTGTGAATGAGAGCATCAATGGTTGTGATTGACTGCCGACCCGTGACCCTAAAGGTAGCGGTTCTCAAACTATGGTACGTGTACCACTGGTGATGGTACACTCCCTCTAGTGGTAGGTGGAGGAATCTCTGAAATACTTTTTACAAATGAAATCAAATTAATTAAAAAAACACATAATACTATCAAAATACTACTTCAAATGAAAATACATTACCATGAGATCATTGAAATGGGATTTAAAATAAGTTTCGGCTTTGCTGTGATATTTTTATTTTGAAACAAAAAAAAACTTATGCACACTCTACCACCCCGCCACGTAGCAGCTACGTAGTTGGGTAGTAGTGCGTACAAACATCCACGATTAGTTACAAGCTAAACTGTGATGACAAGATAGTAAGCGAAGGTAGCTAAAATGATGAAGGGTTCAAAAACACTACAATCGTGGCTCCAAACGGGAACTATTATTATGTTTTTATGGAAGAGTTTAAGTGCCAGCTCTAGTGCTACCCCTTTGTACAGCATGGCTGTGGCTGACAAAAGTCAACAATAAGTAATATTATTATTATTATTAGGAATAAATTAGCTTCCTGCGTGAACTGTGCTTTGCTGAATAGGGTAGGCCTACGCTACTGTATCTTAACATCGGTCATAATGGTGGTACTTGGAGAGCCAAATATTTTCCAAGGTGGTACGTGATGTAAAAGGTTTGAGAACCACTGCTCTGAGGATAAGCGGTTATAGATAATTGATAGATGGATTAGAATAAAGGCCTCTCTCTAATATTAGCCAGATTCAAACAAAGGCCTCGTTCTCTCTGCAGTTGAGGTAACTGTTGGAGAATTTACAATTTTGGATTTGAAGTCTCACTATTGTTCCAGGGCACATGATTGCACCACACACACCACAATGATGATCAGGCCTGCACAGACTGAGAGAGGGGTCTTAACGGGCTACTTTTTCCATTGACGTGTGCTTGTTTGTTGCTCCCGTTTGCAGGGTTACGCAGCCATCCACACCATCCAGAGGTGGTCTGAGCTGAACTGGGCGAGCCACTGGGTGGTGTTCGCCTGCTGGGTCTTCTACCGTCTAATTCAGTGATGTCATTAGAGCAGCAGTTGGGAAGGCCGGCAGACACCAGAAACTTCATAATACGACGGGTTTGTCTTGGTGAATATCAGGAGTGTCGTTATCTAACGGAACGAAGGATGAGGATCTGCTCAAGTGGAAAGGACATGTGGGACAGGCGGAGGACTGAGGTGTGCTGAGGTGGTTTACACAGATCTCTGGATGCGAAGATGGTGTTAATAAACAAACCTCTTTAGACCCGTTTAGAACTGTGACTAATCTGTTAAAGGAGAGATGGATACCTACAGTATACTGTACGAGCCCTGTGAAATAAACTGCAGAGAAGGATCCAATGGTTTGATTGCATTGACAATATGACTGGAAGAAAGAAAAAAGAAAGAACACTCTGTGCACGACCTCCGAACAGACCCAGCAAAGCATCCATTTACTTTTGCCTGTAGACAACTGATTGGAGACAGGCAAGGGTAACTGTATTTGGACCGTAGAATTAGTTCCATTGTAATGTTGCTGTTGGACAATGTCCATGTCCAAAAAACATTTCAGCAGTTTAGCATGCTTTGATACATGTAGTTTTTTTTAAAGGGTCCATAACTGTCATTATTCATACTGTATGTTCTTCTGTTACAACGGAGTATTTTTGTACTGCTGCTATTATGTTATGTTTTTGTATTTTTTCTCTTTAAATGTTTCTGTAAATGTCAAACAAACTCTGGGTTTGTGATTGTCTGTAAACATCATACTGACACAGCCAGGATGTAACCCTGAACTCTGGTTATTATATTTTATATATTTTTTGTTAACTATAATCACCTACCTCGATTTAAAAGAAGAAAAACACTTAATAAAGTGAGTAATCATTACATTTATGTAATGTATTTTTATAGGGACAGGTATATAGCATGGACCGGTACATACTGCTGCATTTACGGCTTAAATCTAGTCTGCAACAGCCGTCTCCAAATGGACTTTTATATAAATACACACAACTCAACAGTAACATACAAACAGAACAACACAGTGACAGTGACACAAACACAAAACTATCAGTCCCTAATGAATCACCTGTGACTACATGTCTGAGTGAGCCAGAGTTAACTGAGCAACTGAGAAGCTGGTAGAATAGAATAGAAAGCTTTATTGTCATTGTATTAAATACAACGAGATTCACAGTTGCCACTTCTGGTCAGTGCTTTAAAACAAATACTTGACTAGACTGAACGAGGCAGATAAAACGTATAACAGGTAAAAATCACACAGTTATAAAGCAATATAAAACAGATAAAGTAGATGTAATAAATAAATATAAACAGAAGTGTTACACTAGAGTATAAAATATAAAAATATATGTTATGTAAACAGAGGTAATTGCACTTGTAAAATAGGTAGGGTAGATGTAATAAATCAAATGTAAACAAGTTGCACTTGAGGTGTATTTGTATGGTCAAATAGGCATTAATGGTTAAGTTGAAATAATTAACATTCACATTCATTTGGAGTGGTGTTTGTGTCACCTAATGAAGAGAAGCTATGTTTTTGGTCTCCACACACTGAGGGGGAATATTAACTCTTTAGCTTAGGGTTTATCAGAGATAATTCACTGACAACAGCTGCAGTAAATGTGCCGTAAATCCGAAAACAATATGCTAAATCAGACTAAAAAACGTTCACGTTATTGATTGACTAGCGGCGCTTTGACTAACCTATGCGGGTTTTGAATTACTTGTTCTTCTTAGATGAACATCTAGCCTCTTACAGAATGGACTTGGATCCCCCACCTGTCCACTTACCTGTATCTAGTCAATCATTAATCAGACAGGAAGCATTCAGGTCAACACGGAAACAACAGGACATAATCCAAACAGCCCCGGCCTCTCATCCCTGATCCAGGTGACATTACAAGGTGAGTTTGGTGAGCTGTGTCACTCAGTTGGCCATTAATCAAAAGCAGGTTTTTGTAGTTGATTGTGTGACATTTGCCCGTCTGTGTGTTTGTTGTGTGACAGGCGGACAGAGTGCAGAGAAGCCTTATATAAAGAATGGGAAGAGCCAACTGTAGCTGGATTGGCCCTGAAATCCCTCTGTCATCTCAGATCTTCAGTGGTAAGTAAAGGTCTCTACTTAAGCAATAGTTGAACGTTAAGGGGAAATGACATCACAGTTTTTTTTACAATCGAAAACATCCTTTCGTCCAATCTGTAGCCACATTTTCAAAAACACAATTAGCACAACATTCGTCTGTTGTGGACTATACCATTAACACAATTCATGTTGTTTTCACAGAATATGCTATCAAATTACACGTTTCCAAAATGCTTAAATTTTCTTTGCATACAAGCTACACAATTATGGATTTTTTTTTTTTTTTTTTTTTACAAATGCTTGGACACAGCATGCCAGAAATGAATGTTTCAAATCTTAAATATAGTATAAAGCCTCTACTTGTGAAGCTCAAAAACTGTATTGAAACAGCTGATTGGCATTTTTGAACGAAACCTCTAATTTATAACTAGTCAAGAGCACCCATAAGACACTTGTAGGTCACATCTATGTTGTTTTATGTGTGTTTGAGGGTAGTCAATCATGAAGCATTATAAATGTATTATAATTCAGTATGAATGCCCTCATAACGCACTACAGATGTGGTCTTCATAGAAAGTGTTACAGAATTTACCTTTGGTCTTTGACAACCTCAGAGTCAGAGTCTTCATCACTCTCCTGGGATTCTTCCTCAGAGCTGCTGGGCTCATCACGACCTTCATTATTATTATACCCCCACCGACTATGTTTTCACAGGGGTATATAGCGCTCTGTGTGTCCTTCTGTCCGTCCGTTGACGTGTCACACTTTTGTTCCGGAGCAGAACTCGGAAACCATTTAACTTAGGAACTTCAAATTTGGTATGCTGGTTGACAGTGTGGTGTAGTTGTGCCTTTTGGGGGTTAGAAATCCAGGGTGCCCACATTTTTTTCCAAAAGGGCAAAACCTTTGGCCCTACTTTAGCAGGGGTCAAGCAGTGAGCGGAGGGGTATGTGAGCCATGCTCACTTTTGCCTTGTTTTTGAATGCCACAACCATGTTGCATTCGATATCAGTTATGACTGTCTTTGTCTTTTGGTATTCCCCAGTCCTCCGTGCATTGGTCAACACAAGTCTTTATACACTCACCCACAGTATGTGGGTGGGAGATCTGGTCAAGTGTCAACAATATGTGCTTCACTTTGTTCTCCTGAGTGAAGAAACAGTATGCTCTAATTACTAGGAATGATGCTGTAAGACCTTTTTTTTTTGTCCACGTCCAGCCAAATTGTTTTGCGTGTTGTGTCTTTCTTTGAATTTTTCTTTTTTGTCATTGCAAAGCTGGTCAACTGAGTTGCTTAATTTAGTTTTCTTGGGTATGGTCTCCATCATGAGGATGAAATCCTCATCCTCAACTGTATGGCCAGGTAGACCGATCAGCTTTTCTTTAGCACCTTGTTCCGGCGAGTCTGCTTTGTATTTTGATACTGACGAGAACGCTGCTTGCTGGGATGGTTGTCTATGTCCTCTTTATGATGATATACATCCTCTTATTATTTTATTTAAACAAAAAAACCTGTACTAAATAACGTTTACTATGTATAGAGTGTATTTTGTACCTCACTGTATAAAATGACCCGTGGTGACCTCTAGGATAATCACAGCCTCGTGAAATGTTACAGCCACCAACTAGAGACCTAGAGCATTCAGAGGATGGATGGCTGTCCTAGCTAGATTGACAATAAGGGGATTTCTGAGCAGTTTCCACAACAGAAGTGCTCGCCATCCAATCACCAAAAAATGCAATTCTTGCAGAAATCTCAAAATTTCAAAAAGTTTTTGATCCCAAATCACAGCATGGCTTCTTCTATGGTGTTCCTCAAGGTCTTGGTGTCTTAATGTGGTATTTTGGAGGGATTATTGATCTTTTTTTTCTGGTCTATTGTGGGTCTGGCATACAAGCAACAGCTATGTCGATATGTCAGTCGCTACTGATTGGTTTGACCAAAACAAAACAGTACAACCCATCCTGTCAAAAATAAATTGGTTAAGATGAAAACGATGTCAGGCTGAATGAATCAAGTGAAATTAAATGGAAATTCAGTGCGACTATCAGGCAGTAGTTAAATGAGACACTCCAGATGAGTCTTCAATCACGCTTTGTGACTGTGTCTTTTCTCAGCCATTAAAGATGAGCTGTGGCTCTTCCTCATCCCCGCCGGCCTGGTTGTCATTTTACTGGGGGTGTTTCTGGAGGAGGTGGGCTTCTTCCTGCGCCACATCACCTCGTCCAGACGAAAACGGCTCTACCTGTGGATATTAGGAATGTACCCGGTAACGTCAAACTCCTCGTTCCCACACTCAGCCGGACCTCTCTCAATGCAAAAAATAAATCTTAAATCTGTTTTGGTCCAAGGTGCACTTGCATTGTGTCTCAATCTTTGAATGTTCTTTTTTATCTCATAGGTATTTGCCTTGACCTCCCTCATAGCGCTGTATGTGCCACGCTCTTCCTCGCTGTGTAATTTCATTGCCTCACTGTGAGTTAGCAAGTCTTGAGATTCAAAGATATATGATGTGAATTTGTTTTGATGAGCTCACACTAAACTAAAAACAACAAACATCCCACTCACACACAGTTAGCACCTTAGGACATAAAGTAAATAATAAGTCATTAAAAGAAGCGTTCCTATGGGGATGCTATCATAGATTTAAGACTGTACTGAGAGACTGTACTGAGAGACTGTAATCACATCTGCTGTCCTGCCTGAATGTGTGTGTCTGTGCAGGTATCACTCCATCACCATACTGAAATTCATGGGACTGATCACGGACTTCTTTGGAGGGAAAGCTCGTATGCTGGCTGCTTTGTCTGGACAACGGGTATCTCCAGATCCATTCCCCTGTTGCTGCTGCTGCTGTCTCCCAATGGTGGCCATCAACAGGTACACAACAGACAATGATCTGTGTCACAAACTACACGTGCATTGAATTTTTATTAGCTTTTATTCCCAAGATTTTTTTTGGAGCCAACATCTAGTGGCTATCATAGGTGCTGCATTTTAAGAGAACTTCCAGTTGCGATGGTGGCAGCTTGGGTCACATCTGTGTTTGTGTATATATTTGTAGAACTATTGACAATATCACAATGAAGTGCATGCACATGCATTTCAACAGTTTAATGTGATTGTATTGGTATCCACCTTATTCTCGAGGGCGTTACTGTAGAAATGATCATGGGCGTAACTTTCAGTGAGGTAGAGGAAGTAGCAGTAAGCTAGTTAGTCTCATAGGCTAACGTGGATGTAAGGCCCATGGATGTATTAAGAGAACTGGATACAGCGTTGGAGGCGGGACCTCGTTCATTCCTATAAAAAGTTTCTCAGAGGCGCATGAAGACAAAATGGCTCGACACTCCGCCTGGAGAAGTACCCGGATCCTGGGCACATGGAACATGCGCAGTAGCGTCTCACTCACATGAACGGAGGAAGGGAAATAACTCTGGATTCGGCTATTAGTGCGTCTTATAACTTCAAAACCTAATGATTTAAAAAAGGGCTATTAGAGTGTTCGTACTGGGAAGTTGATTTACGTCAACAAAAAAAATTATCCACTGAGTTACAGACGTCTCTTTCCCAATGTAAGTCTATGGGAAAAAGTATTTTTGGGCCCAATGGCATCACGTGACGGACACGGAGGTTGTAGTACCACCGTTTGGCCACTACGAAAATTGGGATCAATGACCGGCGCTCTTCCTGGGGGCTTAGGCTAACCGCCAGCGGTGCTTTTTTTTAAAAAGTAATTTGCCTTCAATTTAGCAAATCCTGCTTTATTTTTTTAACAGATATTTAACTAACGTTAAATTTGCGGCTGTACTAACAACCAGACAAAGACAGATTTGTGGCTTCAACAACCTGCACCCTTTGAACCTGCACCCGAAACACAAAGGGATTGTTCTTGTGACCAATGGTACAGTTTCCGTCACTGGTTCAGTGACGCATTTGAAGTTACACCCGTAATTCACGCAAGGCATCATGGGGGCTATAAGGTGGAAACAGTCCTCTTAGTTGCATGATTGTCTGTAAACAATGTGACTTGACATGCTGCTCACATGTTAAAGCTTCTTCTCTTCTCCCATGTGAGCAGCACCAGCCTTGGCTGGATGATGGCCGCCGTGCTGCAGCTCTCTGTTGTCCGCAGCATCTTGTTCTTTGTCACTCTGGTCCTGTGGACAGATGAACAGTACGACTACGGTGATGTGCGTCATTTATTCAAACCTCGACCTGTGCATATTCTCCCAGTGTAATGTATTGTATTTTATAGTATGGAGGATCTTTTTCTTCTACACTCTCTGGTCGAACACAGTTCTTGTGTTTTTAAGTCACAGTAAATTGCTAGTCGAGAGTAGATGGTTTTCAGTGCTTTACCTTGTTAAGGCATTTGATATTTTTTCCTTTTACTGAGTCTTTATATCTGAGTATTTCAAAACATTGTCAAAATAGCAGCCTACTGAAGCTGCAATATCCATCCCATTCAAACTAACAATCATTGAAATCATCTGCTTTGAGTGGGCTGACTGTACACTCTTGAGCAGTTCCTGCTCTAAACAGAACTGGATAAGTTGAAGGATAAAATCAGTGATAACCACCTTCTTGTTCTCCAGGTGGATTCAGTCAACCCCAACCTGTACGTGAACGGTATCATATGCGTGTCAACCTTTGTGTCCTTCTACGGCCACCTTCTCTTTTACAAAGCCACTAAGAGTGCTCTACCTGGTTACGGACTGAGAGCCAAGTTCATCTGCATCATTTTGGTGTTGGTGCTGTGTGGCCTGCAGAGCGGCATCTTAGAGACCATAGGTGCTCTGGAGGTTATCCCCTGCATGCCTCCCTTCTCCATCCTGACCAGGTCCCAGTGTAAGTCCCGGCACATCTGGCCTCTTCCAATCTCCGTCTCAAATCATTCCATCTCTAGTTTAGGAGAACAACTAGCAGGTCTCATAGAACTCTGTTTTCCAAACCACCCTGTTTTTGCATAGTTCCTTTCCCAGATGTTCTATTGGCCTCACATTCCAGTATGCACAGTTAATCACACTTAAAGCTGCAGGGGGTAGAAATGGAGCAAATATGATTCAAAAGTTATTTCTATAAAACGGTAAGTATATCCTGACAGTAGTGCATGAGACAGGTAATCTGAAAAAAAAGTCATGTGCTTCTGTGTCCTCCGGTGCTCCTAATGACATCTGCAGGATTTCACAGACCGGAGAAAAACAACCAATCACAGCTGAGCTGGAGCCTTGCCATCTCTGAGCAGCTGTCAATCACTCGCAAACTCCGATCAAACAGTCAAACTAGGCAGCGTTGATCAAATACGAATCAATATTCGGTTACTGTAATGCATATTTCTTACGTAAAATGTTTTCAGAAACATCTTGTAGTGTACTGTTTAGCTGTAAAATGAGAAAGTTTGTGACCCGACAGCCATGTTGAGATCTGTTGAGGAAATATAAAGCACCGCCCACCGGCCGGAGCAAACTTTCTCATGAATAGGCATTACAGTAACAGAATATTGAGACATATTTGATCAGCGCTGCCTAGTTTGACCGTTTGATCGGAGTTTGTGAGTGATTTGACAGCTGCCTCCGTGAAATAGGAACGCTCTCTTTCTGAAATGACCGTGAAGTCTCCCATCATGGGCTAGATTTTTTAAAGCCTGAAAACAGAGCCATGAGGAGGTGCCAAAGTCTAGTTATCTCTCAGAACACTTGAATTACAATATGCTGAAAGGTTATTAGGGATTTCCTGCCAAATGATGCCAAAAACATTCTGCCTACTGCAGCTTTAAAAAAACAACCAGTATTTCTCAAAACTATGTTGTAGGTTATTGTTGTAGGTATATGATTTTATTGTTATGTATTACACAGAGCACACTTTTTATAGCCATGGTATTCCCTCAGACATTCTGCTTGTATCCTCATGCCGTTTGACCCTACAAGTCTAAATGCACCCCTTATACATATACAATTACGAGTTCATTAAATACTCAAGCGCTAAAAATTCGAATTAATTAAAAAGTAAATTGTAACCGAAGGTAATAGACATAATTCTCTTGTATGACATCATACTATCACAAATAAAAAGCATTTTATGAATGGAAACTTTAAATGATTTGTCAGAGAAGTTGAAAAGAAGGCAGACACATGTGGCTGTTTCCTCCTTAATTATCTGCGTGTAAACATTGTAGACGTCGGCTGTTGATGCCCTTTTAAACCTGTGTGTTGTGTTCTCTGTCCAACCTCAGTGATCTACCACTACTGTGTGATTGTGGAGATGTTCTGCATCGGCCTGTACGCCCGCCACACTTTCCGTAAAGTGGAGCCGAGCGTGGCGGACGATGCGGAGGGGCCCGTCGGTGTCTGGCAGATGGAAAAGGGTGTTCAAACAGACGACGTTCAGACGACGCATCACGAGCCCGGCCAGCTCGGCCACCGTCTCTTCAGCGCCTCCAATCCCGGTTACAGCAGCGATAGCGAAGACAGCCTGTGCAGGATAGAGCATGCACCTCTGGATGGTTTCCCCTTCCCTCAGGTCAGAGGTCAGCGGCCAAGGAGGCCACAACCCGTGGAGCCCAGGTCTGCAGAGGAACCTGGTGTAGATCTGACCCACATTACTGTCAGAGCTGATATTAACTATCAGGACTCTAGGGACGTCACTGTGGTTTGACCAACTATGCAAGACCTTTAACAAAAGACTAAATAAGTCTTAAGCACTGAAGATGCTGGTACTGACTTGGGTCTATGTGGGGCCCTGAGGACTGCACACCCTGTACTATGATAAATAGGGCAAAAAGTGACACACTTACCGGACATATAGGAAACTGTGAACTATAAACTGCTGCCACAAGCTGCAACACGGGGTCTCATCAATGTAAAAGTCATGAGAAATGTTGCTCTTTTTAATCCCTAGATGTGTTTTTTGTAATGTATTCTGAATATGTTTTTGCTTTGCAGTTGTGTATACCTCACACACTAATTATCATTTGTGGAAAATATAAGGCCTGATGAATACAGGCGGATTTCAAAGGGGTACAAACTGACGCCTTTTGAAATCCTGTGTAACAATATACAGATAAATTGCCTTGCTGCATGTTCCTGCAACATTACTTCTCCTTGATCTACTGTGGCTGAAAGCATCTGCCAAATGAATGATGGTTCTTTTTTCTCCAAGCGTAGACAGTTTGTACACAGGCTCTACATTTAAAGTCCAACTGAAATGTAATTACAGCTTTGTTTTATGTGCTACAGCATACATATCTGATGTGTAAATCACATGTCTTGTACTCTCCTTTGAGGAAAGATGTGTACAGAGAAGAGATAGATTTACATTGAATAATGATTTGCATAGCAGTGAGATTTTGACTGATTTCTTAGGTGTTGCAGTGCAGGAATTACACTTCACCTGGTTAATAGGCTACATACACTGATCAGCCATAACATTATGATCACTGACAGGCGAAGTGAATAACATTGGTTATCTCGTTACAATGGCACATGGCAGTGGGAGGGATATATTAGGCAGCAAGTGAACATTTTGAACTTTGAACTTCGTGTTGGAAGCAGAAAAAAATGGGCAAGCGTAAGGATGTGAGCGACTTTGACAAGGGCCAAATTGTGATGGGTAGATGACTGGGTCAGAGCATCTCCAAAACTGCAGCTCTTGTTGGATGTTCCCGGTCTGCAGTGGTCGGGAGGTTCTGGAGACCTTCTTTGTCCAGAAACTCAAAGGGTTCAAAGCCAGCAGATTGTGATGTCAAACTCCTGGGTGCCAGGGGTCACTCTTAAAAACAAACTTCCTGGATCAATAACTCATAACAGAAACATTGTAAACACAAACAGCGGCTCTTTCTAACCATAGTAAGGTAGACAACGAGCTACAACCTAATTTGAATCAACACATAACACATAACCTTGGTCTCTATGCGCAGCTGGCTGAGAGACGAGTGGTCAGGGGCCGTCTACAAAATGCAACGCCGAAAAGAGAGAACTATTCCATATCTTCAGTATTATACAGTGTAGTACCACCAAAATGAATTCACACATCAATGATCTCCTCATAGTTGTACTGCAATACTTAGTTCGGAAAAATATGCTTTTGCATAATTCTTTTGAATTTTTAATGGGAAAAATATTCAATAACTTCAGTATTATGCAGTGTAGTACCACCAAAATCACTTCACACATCAATGGTCTCGTCCTGATTATACTTTTTAAACTAATTAAGACTAACTAACTTGAGTGAATGAGTTCATAAAAATGTTCTCCTAGGAGCCACATGCAGCTCTTTAGCTCCTCTCCAGTGGCTCCCTGTGGATTTTTAAAAATGGAATTGAATAACTGTTTTTTGTTTACATTTTCATTTTTATTTATCATTGTTGTAGGTCTATGGTACGACGGTACGGCGGAGTATTAGGGCCACATTGGGGGAAAAAAAAAAATCAGAGACTTCGAGAATAAATTCATAATATTATGAAAATAAAGTCAGAAGTTTAAGAGAAAAAAAGTCGTAATATGAGAACGAAGTAGTAGTAATTTTACATATTATTTTCTTTTTTTCTCGTAAATTTATGACTTTATTCTCGTTATATTATGACTTTTTTCTTGTAAAGTTATGACTTTATTCTCGTAATATTACGACTTTTTTTCTCTTTAATTTATGACTTTATTCTCGTAATATTACAGCTTTTTTCTTGTTAAGTTATGACTTTATTCTGTAAATCTCAGATGTTTTTCCCCTCAATGTGGCCCTAATACTCCGTAGTACATTTGCACATTGGCCCTCACTGCATTAGACTTATATACTATATACTTAGACTATAGGCTTTGTTAACTTCATCACAATGCTTAAATGTTTTGCAGCTCAAGACAGATTTATTTAAATTTTCTTTGCCTAAAATGTCTCTTTTGATAGTAAAGGTTGTTGACCCCTGTCCTAGGAGGTCTAGGGGGCTCCGCAGGATTGTGACATTTAAAGGGGCTTAAATTTCAACAGGATGAGCGACGCATTCAGCTCTACGCTAGTGTTGAATGTTCATCTATTAATGAGGAACTGTGCTATGTTGTGCTAGTTGTGTCTACATGATGTGCCTACTCAAAGCCTGCCACCATGTTACCACTTTAACAACAAACAACAGCCGGCCATGCAGCCAGCAGGCAGACCACCGTCACTACGGAGGCTTCCTAACTTGTTTAGTGAATCCAACCAGCTTCGTAAGACGTCTCTTCCGACCAACCCTCCTGACTACATCTCAACCAATCAGAGAGCTGCAACATGACGCTCAGCCAATCAGAAAGCTGCTACATGACGCTCAGCCAATCAGCGGCCGCTACCGTCTCCTCCGCAGCAGGATCCTCCCCAGCAGAGTAGCTTCATGTATTTTGGCGGCTGTGTGCAAAACATGGCGGAAAATTTGAAAGGTAACTCATGGAGACTACATATGACTTTATATTTCATTACATGTGTGTGTTTAGTTTTGCTATTTGTTCAGGTATCATCGTAAACCCTTTAAAGACGTCACATACGCCTTCTTGTCCTCTCGTGCACGTAACGTGAGTGAGCGCGGTGGTGTTGATCACTACCGCGACTCTAGTAGGAAGTTACTTATCCCGAGTACTTCCAGTCTAATTCAGCCTCCTATGTGAGTAAATGCTCCGCTTGTGCATTCAGATTAACTTTGACTAGTCTTAGAAACATGCTATCTATTTAAAAAGCATTTAGTTAGTTAGTTTAAAGCGTGGTGTTTTACGACAGGGCTGCGTGGTTTTACGTTAGCGGGCAAAACTGTCCATAAGTTTAACGCGCCATGCGTTTAAATGGAAGTCAATGTGTGTGTTTCTGGCTGATCATTTGGTGTTTCCGTGAGGCGATTCTTATACCAAAGATTGGTTCTGGTCTCAGTGTCGATTTGGTCTCCGGATCACCATACACTGACCTGTAAAAAAGTGCAGTTATCATTATGAAAATGTGATTTGTATTGAGATAAAGCGCTCCTCACTGGGTGATGGCGTTATGCAGAATGAACCCACGCATCCACACAATGTTAATAGTCGTGTGATATTGCTTTGCACCTCCAGCAATGAGCAGTGTGGGTTTAAATCCACTGACTTTTAGCTGGAGTTTGGTGTGTAGCCTCGCTGCATTGTTACTCTGTAGTTTAAAGGGAGTTTGCTGTGTGTCAGGTTGCAGCGTGCCGTGGAAGATGTCCTGGGATGAGCTGCAAGCCCTGTGTCGCAGAGAGAGACTCTGCTGTCCACAGCTGGGGGTGAACAGAGCCAACGTCAACGAGTATGATGTGGAGTTCCTGTGCGACTACAAGAGGGTCAAGGTAAATAATCAGTATTATGACACATGACTGTTTACTAACTATTAACAAGCTCTGCTCTTTCATGGTACATTGCCAGCAGGGTCTGAAATTAACCTTTTTCCTCTCCTACCACTGTTGCAGGTCACTGAACATTTCTACCGGCCACTCATTTTTTTTGTCTCCCACTTCTGAAATCTAGGTTTTAAAATTGTAAACACTGAGTCAGCGGTACCAGACCGTAGAATTATGGAATATATCATGTAACCTTAATGCATGACTATATTTGGTAACACTTCATTTTACAGGTCCGCAAATTTCAAGGTAATTAGGTGATAATTAGCAAGTTACCTATTTGAAATTTCTTTGGAATTACTGCTAAATTACCCCAATATTTACCTCCATAACCAAAACTAATAGAAGACACTTCTGATAAGGCACAATCTCACCATTGTGTGACTTATTGTCTACACAAATGTAACCTGGTAGCTGATGTCATGATTCAGAGAGTTTTAAAGAAATTTCAAAGAAGTTATTTGCAAATTATCATCTATTTACCAGCAGACATGGTAATAATGCATATCAATTAACTTTGTTAATTATTTTCCTGGAAATGTATTAAAAAAAGAGTGAAGATATATATATATATATATATATATATATACACATACATTTGCATAAAGCAGCATATTTGCCCACTTGTTGACAAGAGTATTAAAAACTTGACAAATCTCCCTTTATGGTACATTTTGAACAGATACAAATTTTTTCCATTAATCATGGACTATCATGCTATTAATCCCGATTCAATATTTCAATCGATTGACAGCCCAATAAATTACAATTCAGTAATTGTATATGTATTTATTTGTCACATTCTGTTTTACAAAGTTAGGAAAGCAATGTTTAAGTTCAGCCTGATGTTGCCTTACACATAAAAGAATGATCCCAGTCACTTCCACACAGTGAGGCATATAGCTTATTAATTAACTCTGGTATCGGATCGGTACTCGGTATCGGCCAATACCCAAAGCCCAGGTATTGTTATCGGTTTTGGGGCTGAAAAAGTCTGATCGGTGCATCCTGAACAGGCACACTGCGTGGCTCACACTTTCATATCTGTTAAGAGTCTTTATACGCTCATATCCAGTTGATAAAATCAGATACCAGATACTCAACATTTAGGAAACAATAAACACCGTAAGTGTTTCCCTCATTTTCACAGTCTGCGTATGTGTGAGGTAAAGATGTGTCAGATGGAGTTGCCTGGAGAAGACAAAGAGTGTGTGGGGCAGCCACCACGGTGTCTCCAGTGCATTCTGTGTGTCTTTTGCTCCTGGCAGAACGGTCATGTGTTCATTGAGCGCTTTTTCTCCAAAAACGAATTAGAAATATGCACAAAGATTTAGTTCTATTTGATGCAGTCTCAGATGCCCTCAGTTAGTTAATGTGGGTGAAGTTAAACACATAATCCAGGCTAAAATTAACACAGTTGCAGGAAGGACAGCTGGCAAAAGAAAAAATACCGATGTGTGAATGCGTAAATGAACAGATTTTTTAATTTAACGACCTGGAAAGTCCGATATAGTCGGCTAGATGGGTCAGCGATATTATAAAAAGCTTTCAGAGTAGAATGAATGAATAGACTTCATTACGCCCTTTGACAACAATGTGGCGTGTATGACTATTTCAGCCTTCTTTCAGCTGCGTCCCCGACTCCGGCGGTTTGTGAATGTTTTTAGCCTGGTTTATGACTTAAACTTCTTCTTATTTGTGTAATATTATCATACAATCCACGCACCGAGCTCTGATAAAAAAGTGAATCCGGATATTCAGGGTGATGAATATCAGAATCTTGTCACCTGACGTATCCTAGCATCATCACTAATGTTTCAGAGGCGCTGTGATGAGGATGTTGTGATACCAGTAGCTGACGGAGTGACTGCTATCAGATGCAGGGTATAAATTGTAACAAATCCTTAATAAATCACAGATTTGGGTTTCCCTGTATCTTTTAAAATGCAGAGGTGCTTATGGAATACTTTTGGGCTTTCTTCTATAATACTAATATTACTAACTTATAACACAACAAATAATATCTGAACTACTTATATGAAAGTGAATTTGTGAATCCTCCATTGCATTATAAAATTGAAAATATGGCAGGTCAACATTGAACCAGGAAGTCTCGATCTAACGGACTGTGGTGTATGCAGTTTGCCTTTTTTCACTTCCACTTTGGCAGTGGTGTGAGTGGTCTGATTTGACACTACAACATAGAGCACAAGCCAGTCGTCATCTAAGTCCACCATGACAGCAGAATTGAAATACTTTCTCACAACAATTTTC
Organism: Sebastes umbrosus; assembly: GCF_015220745.1. Classification (NCBI taxonomy): domain Eukaryota; kingdom Metazoa; phylum Chordata; class Actinopteri; order Perciformes; family Sebastidae; genus Sebastes; species Sebastes umbrosus. The sequence goes on from NC_051274.1 coordinate 6,992,466, forward strand.
TTTTTTTCAGTGAGACTTGCAGAAATCCAAATGGCTTTATAGAGACAAACACTTTCAGGGGCTTAGTGGCAATTTGTGAACGTGTTGCAAACCCAGAGTACGCTCTGTTAAATACTGTTTCTCTAACATAACAATTCAATTGTTCCTAATAATAAGGTTACTATACTGTGAGACATTATACTTCTGTCAACAACTGTCAGAGATTTTGCCATTCCGTTCATACTGTGGTATCAATCCCTTATATTTCAGCAAACAAAACCATCATACTAAATAGCATCTATTAGTAAAGTGGACTTTAATCTACAACCTAAAAGCATGAAAGATCATTCAAACATATAGAGGAAGTCCTCTCAGACATCTGCCTGGACCCAGTCAAGCGTTGTGGAAGGAGATCACAAACTGTCGTTCAAAAGTTTCACATATCCCTTTCTCATAGTGCAGATTAGCAAGTGCTTTATCTTGAGGTTTTTCAGAAAGAAAATGAACTGGTCTACATGTTTAGGGTGGAAATGTTCAGCAGGCACAGAGAGATAAGTGCATTTGAGGTTTAAGGCCACACGTTTGAAATTGGAAAGCCCTCACCCTCACAGAGGACTGAAATAAATAAAGACTAGCTGCTGAACTCTTTGGACAAAACTAAAGTAAACATGTACTTGAGAGGGCTAAAATGAATTTATTAGGTGGTGAAAAAGATTTTGTGTGATACAAATAGTTTGAATCAATGGAATCATATCGTAAACATTAAGCCTGGCATGATGGTTGGGGGCTGTGAGTTGTCAAACCACTAACATCTGAGGCCTGTACTACGAAGCAAGTTCAACATACCCAGGGTATCTTCTCGTTATCTGGCTTCACTAACCCTAACAAACGACCTCCCGCTAAACGGTCCTACGACGGTGCTTATCAACTCGGTAAATCTCCCCAGGGTTTCTCTATCTGACTATGAGCGCGTTCATATGAAAGGGGCGGTGTTTGCAGAATATGACCAATCACAAACATGGACAAGACTACTGTCTGCAGAGCGGCACGTTTTACGAACTACAATATTAGACATACGAAGAAGTTAAACACATAATCCAGGCTAAAATTAACGCAATTGCAGGAAGGACAGCTGGCAAAAGAAAAAATACAGATGTGTGAATGCGTAAATGAACAGATTTTTTAATTTAACGGCCTGAAAAGTCCGATATAGTCGGCTAGATGGGTCAGCTTTCAGAGTAGCATGAATGAATAGACTTCATTACGCTCTTTGACAACAATGTGGCGTGTGTGATTATTTCAACCTTCTTTCAGCTGCGTCCCCGACTCCGGTGGTGTGTGAATGTTTTTAGCCTAGTTTATGACTTAAACTTCTTATTTGTGTAATATTATCATGCAATCCACGCACCGAGCTCTGATTGGTCAGTAGGCGGTGCTTTTATACGAGTTGATCTGTTATCTGGAACCTTACCCGCTCCGGAGCAGGATAGTTTCTAATAGAAGTTGTGTGTTTCAGGAGGAGGTGTTCTACCTGGTAAAGTGGAAGACCTTCCCAGAGTCCGATAACACCTGGGAACCCAAGAGGAACCTCAAATGCGCCAAACTGATGAAGCAGTTCCACCTGGACCTGGATCAGGAGCTGAGGCGCCACAAAAGACGCGCCACCCCTAAAAAACTGGATAAGGAAGTTGCCTCATTCCTGGTCCAAAAAGCCAAACTCCGTCAGCGTCTGCAGCGCTGGGAGGCCCATTTGAACCAGACACGCAATCACCCGGGTCGCATTTTTGTCAGGAACGAAGTGGACTTTGAGGGCCCTCCAAAAAACTTCACCTACATCAACAACTACAAAGTGGGTCAGGGCATCGTGTTAGATGAGATGGCTGTGGGCTGCGAGTGTAAGAACTGTTTAGAGGAGCCGGTGAATGGCTGCTGCCCCGGGGCCTCCCTGCACCGCATGGCCTACAACGACAGGGGGCAGGTCCGGATCCGAGCAGGACAGCCCATATACGAGTGTAACACCCGATGCAGCTGTTGCACCGACTGTCCTAACAGAGTGGTGCAGAAGGGCATCCAGTTCGACCTGTGCATCTTTAAGACCGAGAACGGCCGGGGATGGGGCGTCCGCGCACTGCAGCATATCAAGAAGAACACATTCATCATGGAGTACGTGGGAGAGGTAAGACCTGGTCAGAAACAGCTTTCAAGTCATTCTGTCCTGTCATTTTTTTAAAACCTTTTGGCTTAATACAGCTTTCAATCATGAAAAAGCCATCTTAAGTAATAAATTAGAACACACTAGACTATCCTGAAGTTTACATGAACTGTCACAAGACAACAAACATTACATTTATGCTATCAGCTGAAACAATGTCATGTTAAAATGATATTGCAGGCTCACTGTTTTGTTTTATGACTACTGCAGCTGTCTGAAGCCAATCCTTGTTTGTTGATGGATTGTTATATACTGCAGTCCTTTTTTTGTTTGCTGTTGGTATGTCAAAACATGCCCCATCATGCTTCATTATCATCAGTGAGACGTGTGCAGAGTGCACCAAATATACAGTAGCCAGCAATTACAGTTATTGATATTACAGAATTGATGTGGTAGAGCTGCTTGATCACTTTGTCTGCATTTTAGCAGCATGTGAACAGGTAAACCACACATCATTTAAAAATTGTCAGGGATGCACCGATTATGAAATTATGTACCGATTCAATCACACAAATTTATGAAACAACTTTTTCATATAACCTTCTTTTACATTAAAAAGATTATTTTTTTTTTTTCCCTTAAGTAACTTTTGCAACATGTAGCTGTAGGCCTACATTAGGTGTGTTTGTTGCACGGGGCGCACATCCCTTCCCCCCGCTGCTGTAGTTTCAGCTGGGAGATCAGCTGTTCTTGCTGCGGAGCATCATAAAACACACTCCAGTCAAACTCAACAGAAACAAAATACAACTCACCAAAACCATCTCGGTTAGTCTTTCCAACAATCACAGACTCTGGTTCAGTCGGTCACCCACTTCTAAATCCCCTCTGATGCTCATCTTCGTTATACATTGTTTGAGGGAACTACAGCTTATGGTGAGCCTGTCCAGGTCAAATTGATCACTATAAGCGAATGAGTTTTATAATTAAAAAAAGCACGGAGGGAGACGGGCACCGGTTTGCGTGTGCTGCAGAGGCTGCGGTGCTGCAGAGCCGGTCGAGGATCGATAAAGTTTCATTTTCGGGGCATTCCGTGACCAGGCCTTATCAATCCACTTGACGAGGGCGGCTTTAAACACAGGTGCTTTTTATATTACGCGTTCGTTTTTCATTCAGAGAAAATGAGCTTCACTGTGTCTTCAATGTTTCAATTCAAAGCATTCATTTTGCTTCCAGCGAGCTTAACACCTGGGCACAGATAAATTGTTGTCATCACTGTGATTTCCAACTCGTCTACCAGAGATGTCCTAAGCCGAACCCAGCGTAGGATCTATCCAGTAGATCTTAGATATCTATCTGTCCTTTCTTTACTGAACTCTACTGTGTTCCGTCACTTCAGCCGGCTGGTGTTGCAGCGCTGCTCTCCTTAATGACAGCTGGGCTTTACAGTGCAGCATTTCACATCTTATGTGAGTGAAAATGACAATTGTCACCAGCGGGAGGTCATATAAGATGGCTCTAAATAACGCTAACGTTAATCCTGTGAGTAACTTGATGACTGGCCAAAATTAAACTTGGATGTTGGCGGGTTTTTGTGCTCCCTGCAAGCTGATGTCTGTACTCATTTTAATATTGTTTATGAGATAAAACAAGCTTCCTTATGTGACGTCGATGTACACTGGCGAGTGGACTGGGTGTTTCTGCAGTTGCAACAGCTTTCAACAGAGATGAGTCCTCATTCTAGTTAATCGTTTCATGGCGGTTTCTGTCGTAGTCTTCCAGTTAAATTTGACTCAGTATCGTATCAATAATTTAAGCTTTGAAGCATTTTCTGTTTCATGATGTCAGTTTCGTTGGCTGATAAATTCCCCTTTTTAAAGATGATTAAACAAATCCGAAGTATTATTTTCATTACTAGTCATTTAGAGAAGCATGGTTGTATTTCAAGGCATTACATTGAAAGGTGTTTCTAACATTTTTTTTTTTTTTTTTACCCCATGCTTATAAACGATGGGAAAAAACACTAGAAATTCCGTACGTTCGCGTGTCACACTTTCGTTTTCGGAGAAGAACTCAGAAACTATTTAACTTAGGAACTTCAAATTTGGTATGATGGTTGACAGTGTGGTCTAGTTGCGCCTTTTGGGGGTTAGAAGTCCAGGGTGCCCATTAGTTAATTAGTTAATGCCCATTAATGCCATTAGTTCCAAAAGGGCAAAACCGTTGGCCCTACTTTAGTAGGGGTCAAGCAGTGAGCGGGGGTATGTGAGCCATGCTCACTCTTGCCTTTTTAATGCGGCTGTGGCTCAGAGGTAGAGCAGGTCGTCCACCAAGCGGAAGGTCGGCGGTTCGATCGCAGCTCCTCCTGTCCACATGTCGAAGTGTCCTCGAGCAAGACACATAGCCCCAAATTGCTCCCGAAGGCTGTGCCATCGGTGTGTGTGAATGAGTGTTTTGATTAGATCCTAATGATGAGCAGGTTGACACCTTGCATGGCAGCCTCTGCCATCCGTGTAGGAATGTGTGTGTGTGATCGGGTGAATGCTGACATGTAGTGTAAAACGCTTTAAGTGGATGGAAGACTAGAGAAGCGCTATATAAATGCAAGTCCATTTACCACAATGTATCCAATACAACACTACCGCTAACAAATATGACACCTCTCTGACACTGTCAACAAAAACTGAATCCACTGAGTTAAACAAAGGTAGGATTTAATGCAGGGCTCGTCTATTAGATTGCACAGAGGCTTCTACTTGTCCAGTCACTCATTGTCCATGTTTGGCCAGTGCTGATGCCACTTTCCTTCTCTTTAGCAATGGTGGTCAACATCAGTTTTTTGAGAATTGAAATAATTTTTTGCGGCTGAGCTTGTGCGTGCTGATAATGATACTTCCAGTAAATACCCACAGTGGGTATTTAAGTTTTTGTTTATTGTTTTGTTATTTTTAATAAATATAATAATTGTGTGTTGGATCCAAAAATGAGTGAGGCTTTTGTTCCAGTAATGTCCTGTCTCGTTTCCTCCAGATCATCACGACAGATGAAGCGGAGAGGAGGGGTCATGTGTACGACCGCCAAGGTTCTACGTACCTGTTTGACCTGGACTATGTGGAGGACGTGTACACGGTGGACGCGGCTCACCAAGGCAACATCTCCCACTTTGTGAACCACAGTGTGAGTATCTTCAAACAAGGGCTGGGCGATATGGCCTAAAAATAATATCGCAATATTTTTAGGCTATATCGCGATACACAATATACTGTATAACGCGCTATTTTAAAATATCCTCTAAGCACTTCATAAATGCTAGATTTAACCCTTTGATGCATACAATCACCAATACAATCAGTGGTCTTTATGTTATGGCTGATCGGTGTATGTATGAACGGTATATGTGGATAAATCATATCCCTGGCATCTTTAGTGTCTTGAAAATGATCCATAAGTCTCTCTGCAGCACAATGTAAAACAAAGGAATAAACGTGCGGTGACTTGTTGAACATGTAACTTGCAGTGTGTGCACAGCTCCTATTTTAAACCATAATTTGAAAAGCTCCTGACACCAAGTTGTGTTCTTTTTGCAGTGTAACCCCAACCTTCAGGTATATAATGTGTTCATCAACAACATCGACGAGAGGCTCCCAAGAATAGCTTTATTTTCAACGCGGGCTATTCGGGCAGGAGAGGAGCTCACCTTCGACTACAAGATGCAAAGTAAGTGTCATTGATTGAGCAGATTTAAAGTTGGCACAACAGCTGGCTTCAAAGGTATAATATACAGCATTTTCCTTAAAAAAAAACAACGTCTAGACTCATACAAAAGTAATCCCTCTCAATCATCCAGAAGTGTGTGGCGGTGTCTATATCTGCTGAGACCCTGCCCTCTGCTTGTATTTACCAGGGAAGATTGTGAAGCAGTTTCATATTAATTCTAAATTTAGGGGAGATACTAAACTCGGTCTAAAGCTTACAGTGGGGCAGCTAAGCTGAAATATTCATAATAATTGTGCATTTGGCACAGACGTAGGTTTATATGTTATGAAAAGATATAGATATCGGGGCACTGCATATTTTGCCCCTGGGAGGTATGGCCATTTTTCAAAATCGCTGCCAAATAGACGCTAAATATTCAAAATTGTTTTGATGATTTCCAACGTGTGTTCAAGCTGATTAGATCGGATCAGATCAGAAAAGCGAAAACCAAAAGTTAAGTTGCCGGATTATCAACCGAGACCCCCTCCAACCCGACTTCTGTTTCTTTCCAGTTGATCCAGTCGACACAGAGAGCACCAAAATGGACTCCAGTTTCAGTGTAGCGGGGCTCCCCAGCTCTCCGAAGAAGAGGATTCGAGTGGAGTGTCGGTGTGGATCGGACTCGTGTCGAAAATACCTGTTCTGACAAAGGACTACTGGGAATGCAACACTGTCATCTGTGCAAAGATGGACAAAATTGTACAGATTTGTATATAATTTTTTTTATTTTCTTTTTTATCTTTTATGAAAGCTTAAATTCACCATCAACTTTTTATATGTGAACATGACAAACCCTTCCGAGATGAAAACCCCCAATCAAATCAAATCAAATCTATGATGTATTCCAACAGAATGTAGAGCTTCTTGGTTTCCAGTGAATTGAAGGCTGCATCAGTGGATTATTTGAGGGCTTAAAGTGGCAGTAGTCAGTATATTTTTGGCATCTTGGGCAAAAATTCCATAATAACCTTTCAGCATATTGTAATTCAAGTGTTCTGAGAGAAAACTAGACTTCTGCTCCTCATCATGGCTCTGTTTTCAGGCTTTAGAAAATCTAGCCCATGACAGGAGACTTTGACCAATCACAGGTCATTTCAGAGAGAGAGCGTTCCTATTGGCTGTGCTCTGATCATGTGACCGGAACTTTGCGTTCCTTCACCAGAATTCACAATGGCGGCGGCGTCACAAACGTTCTCATTTTACAGCTAAACAGTACACTACAAGATGATTCTGAAAAATTTGAAGTGAGAAATAGACATTACAGTAACATAATATTGATTCATATTTGATCAGCGCTGCCTAGTTTGACCGTTTGGTCGGAGTTCGAGAGTGATTGACAGCCGGCTCTCATAGACAGCAGCTGGACAGCAGACTTCAGATCAGCTCTGACTGCTTGTATTCCTCCGGTCTCTAAAATCTTGCAGATGCCGTTAGGGGCACCTGTTTCATGTACTACTGTCACGATATAGCAACCGTTTTATAAAAATAACTTTTTTTAATCATATTTGCGCCAATGTCGCCTACTTCAGCTTTAATTCCAATGATTTTAAACATATTTCTATTAAGCTAGATCAGTGAGCGTGTATAGTAGCAGTACAAGAATGAACGGCCTATTTACTTTTTGAGTAAAACATATTCTGTGGTTGCTTTTTCCATGCTCTAAAATGTGATCTACAATTACATGACACGGGTATTTGCCCAGGCCTTTTCATCCCTGTTAAATGATAATTCTGGTTTATTACAACTGGGGCTTTTTTTTTTTTTACCATTCCTACCAGTCATTTCTACCAGTGAAAACACTGTGCTCACCAATTTAAAAGCTTAGATGTGGGGAAAAAAAAGCCCCATCACTAAAAGGAAGTCTGATGGGTGAAGAAACACACACACACTCCAGGTTAGTCATACTTATTTGGAAGAGAAAATGAAAGCAAACAGTAAAGTTGTGACATCACAGTTTACAGACACACTTCCTGCGTCAGCTTTGACCTAGTGTTCTTACTGTAGTGTACTGTGCAATGAGGATTTATTAGCAACATCACTAGATTCTCACGTCCAGTTTGTCCTTTTAAAGGTCCCATATTGTAAAAAGTGAGATTTTCATGTCTTTTATATTATAAAGCAGGTTTAAGTGCTTTGTAAATACTGTTAAACTATCAAAACGCTTAATATACGGAGAAATACACACAGCCCGTATTCAGAAATTGTGCATTTGAAACAAGCCGTTAGCATTTCTGTCCATTTGTGATGTCACAAATATACAATATTTAGACCATTGCACAATTTTAAACATAAACATTCTAAATGTGTCCCAGTTTATTTCCTGGTTGCAGTGTATGTGAATAACATCAGCTGACAGGAAGTAAACATGGACCCAATCTGTTACCTAGCAACGGAATTCCGTTGCCATTCCGTTGAAATGCACTAAAACGGAGCGTTTCAGACAGAGGGTAAATACAGGTATATTCAGGCTGACAGTACGAGGAAAACGGCATTGCAGCATGTAAACATGTTCTAGTAGAAACACAAAATACAAGTATGAACCTGAAAATGAGCACGATATGGGACCTTTGAAGAAAGCGGTTTAAATAATCAGGATAAGCTGTCAGTTTGTTTCAACCTGTCTGGTTGTCCGACTGCTTGGGACCTCTTGACCTCTTGGGATTCTTTTTAGTGTTCCCAGATCTCAGCTATTAACTTGGTCATTGCAATGCCATAACTGGAAGAGATGATTTTTACACAACTGCATAGTTTTAATGGTCCGCTTCACCCCCGTTGTTGTAGCACCCTGTGTTGATGTGTTGAAACTCGGCACTGTTCACACCTTCATTTCAGAATGCCAACACTGAGCTCCGAGGAAATTAACAGAGTAATTCTCAAACTGCCAGGAAATGACTCTCCTTTTGTATTTTGTTACTTACATCTAGTGAAATGATCATACAGTTGTCACTAAAGGCTCCAGGCAGACACAGTCACCACATCCTACTAAAATAATGGAACTGATAAGTAACCGTAGTCAAAGTGCCAGTGCACCACACTGCAGGGATAAGTATGTATTTTTTGTGATTATGGCGAACTGATTGTAAAGTGAGGGGGGGGTCATAATTACTTTTTCCATTTACTTTCCTTTCCGTCACTCCTGTGACTGTACAGTATCTATTTTGTGGTCAAATAGGTGATTCTTTTACAGTATGTATATAAAAACATTGTAGTTATTAGTACTTCAGTGCATGGCTTTCTTAAATGTGGAGAACAAAAACAATGTAAATAAATGGCTTTAAAGTGGTTTTAACTGATGGTTTCATGTTGTAATTGTTGTAGTTTTACTCTGTTTTATAGTACATGCTGGTTATGGAGCTTGGCACTGAAAAAGGTTCCACTGATAAATAAAACGTAAGCATTACAAATTATTAAATCTTTTGCATTCTGATTTGTTTTTTCGATTTTTTTTTTTTCTAAATGTCACTTTTTTTCAGTGTCATTTTTTTTTCAACGCCAACAACTCTCTGGGGGTTCTTCTTTTTTTTAGATCATTTTTTTCAGTTTCTACTTTCTGTCACTTTTGGTGTGGAGGGGAGAGGCCAAGGAGAGAGTGATTTACATAAATTCTGTACACTGAGGGGAGAATGTCACTCCGGTTTTATTTCATTTTGTTTTAATCATATTTCATTGTATTTTATTTGTTATAATAATAAAAAAAAAAAAAAAATTACTCAACTGGCCGTGCAGTGGCCACGCAACCTCCCTACCGAGTGAGCTCCTCCTCCATCGATGACTGCTTATGGATAGAAAAGGGCAAATTGAGCCCTGAGCCTTTCACGACCTACTACTACTACTACTACTAGAATGTCACTCTTCTGGACCGACAGTCCGCTCCGAAGACTGTCATCACCACACAGCTAGCATACGATTTCTGGCATTGTTTTTAATCCACTGAAGATATGTAAAGACATACAGTTTATATGAAAGTTAAAATATTGAGGACATTGTCCAAATGTCCTTTGATGCAACTTTCCGGTTGCATTAATGTACAGTAAACTATACTTTATATGGTCATAGGAAGGTACTAAAAAATCCATTGCTCTTCTCTCAGCAAACAGTTTTATCATATTACGACTTCTTTGGTGGAGATGTCACATATTCAACAAGCCTTATTTAATATATGATGTGTAATATAATGTTTTTATTTGGAATATAAAATGTGAGAAGCGATTGCTGAATTATGAGTCTTTCTCATTCATGCTTCTAAACCTAGTTACTGTGTCAGTAAACTGGCCAACACCACCAAAATGAAAAGTTGTTTTGTCATCGTGTGAGCTGTACTGGTCAAAATATTTAGATGTTTTTTTAACCACAGCTGTCAACCCTAGAAATGTGTCTTATATACAAATCTCTGTTTTGTTCTACTTTTTTGTTGACACTGACTTGTTACTGTACTACACCAGAATGTCAGTTCTGTCTAGCTGAATGCTGTTTTAGATTTTCATTTCAACAGTACATCAAAGTTTACTGGGAAAAGTCAATACTGTAGTACACAGAAACCGTGTTTATACAGTAAATGTATTTGTGTAGCAATGTTACATGTATTATAAATAGGAAATTCACCTTTGATCTTTCATATAAAGTCACATACAGCGAACAGAAAATGTGCCACAAAATGACATCCATGTCAAAAAACAAACCCTGCAACAGTGAAAGAACCTGCTTTAGTTCAGTAAAAAAAAACAACTAATTGTACCTCCTCACAGTTCGTTACACCATGTCATAGATATTTATGGAATATACATGTAAGATTGATAATAGAATGGATCATTTTGCATGGGACGGCTCAAACGATGAAAGAATGTTTAGAAGTTGAGAAGAAGAAGCAGAGAGACGTGTGCAAGTGGTTATTGTGCAAATTGTAGACAATTGCACTGACTCTTTAGCACACGGGCAATTTGCTTGAGAAATTCTAATTTGTTGTGAACAACAAAGTAAGTGTTCAGAGATCTGAGCTCATTGTTTTGAAAAATGATAATCCTCAGAATTGAGAACACTTTTTACCACTAGGTGGTGCTTTGGACCAGCTATATAACTCCATTACAACAACTATCTGCTTCGTATCCAAAAAATATGTTAGCTATTTCCACAATATGTCCTTTATAAAACTAATGATTGAAAAATTAAATGCATAAAATCTATAGTGTGATGTTTTCCAGACGGGAGGGTTGGTCCTGGATGACCCTGCAGACATGAAACAGGTAGACAAAAATAATATCAGTGTGTGACAAATTAATTCGATGCAACTAAATTGTCATTTCACCAACAACCTTTAAATATAGGTCATATGAGTTTGCATACCAGTCAACCTCCTACATTCTATACCGTGATTACTATAAATAGCACACTTAGTCATATAGGTTCTGCCCCAACCCAAACACGTGTTTCTTTTTGTACTTCCTTTTTTCATTCCAAAGTCTACATTAAAATTAATGTACGATTGAAGATCCCCTTTATGTCATGTTTAACACTCTGAGACCAACAATACACCCGTCAGATAGAAGATCACAGTAGATGTCACATAGAAGTGGTGTACATCATCTGAAAGCTGAGAACATGAAGATTAATTTGAGAAATAAACATTAATTAATTATTTTAAATTAATTGTAAAAGTGTATGAGGGTTTAGAACATGATGATAGAAATATATGATGGTCATCCTCATGCTCTATTATGTCTCATAAGTTGTTGCAGCAATTTTTCGGTTGATTGATTGATTTATTACACAGATTTGGTGCTAAATTTAGCAATTTTTTCCATTCGAGAATTGATAAAAAAATGATCAATAATCCCTCCAAAATACCACATTAAGACACCAAGACCTTTGAGGAATACCATAGAAAAAGCCATGCTGTGATTTAGTATCAAAAACTTTTGACATTTTGAGATTTCTGCAAGAATTGCATTTTTTGACGATTGGATGGCGAGCACTTCTGTTGTGTAAACTGCTCAGAAACCCCCTTATTATCAATCTAGCTAAGAAAGCCATCCATCCTCTGAATGCTGTAGGCCTCTAGCTTGTGGCTGTAAAGTTTCATGAGGCTGTGATTATCTTAGAGGTCACCACAGGTCATTTATATAGTGAGGTCAAATTTAAAAAATTTGACATATCATCATTTAGATAGAAAATCTTAAAAAAAAATCTCCGTCTCCTCCTCATTGAAAAATCCATGATCTGTGAATATGCAAATATTGTTCAGTTACATTGGAAGTTTCAAGTTCCACATCACACTTGCATCCAGGTGTTAAACTGAGATGTATGGTGAGCATAAAGAAACGCCCCCTCTTCAGCAGATGAATGTGAAAACAAACTCAAAGCTCAAACACCCAAATGATTTTGTTTTGCAGCCTGTAGGAATAACTGCTGTCTCACCTCAGTTACTTTCTGCTAAACTTGAGACTGAGCTGTATCAGTATGAGAAACAAATGATAATCACATTTTGAAACATACTCATATTTTTGACTTTAGTCATGAGAAGTAACAATAATGAAAATATCTATAAAATGCCAATGACCTTTAGAAGTACTACATATATATAAACAAAGGTACCACACATGCTAACGAGGTGTGCTACAGAAGGCAACATATGAACTGTATAGTACTGTAGGCTACTCTGAACTATTAAGCAGTAGTTAAGTTCTCCTCTCTAGAAAAGGAGTTGATGATCAGTCTACCGTGCTTGGTCCAAGTCGCCAGCAGCATTTTGAAAATTCAGACAATTAAAGCTTCAGTAGGCAACAAGTTTTTGGCATCATTGGGCAAAAATTCATACTTCCTTCTACTTCCTAGGATACATTTTACAGCTCAATGAGACCTCTACCACCATGGGCGCTTATAGAATTTGAAGACATTACCTCAATTAATTAAAAAAAAAAAAATAAAAAAAGCTCTATTTTGATGCCTTTCTTTAATGCACTCTGGCACCTTTTAGGCTACCAGTGAGGTAGATTAGCATGGAAGAAGGAGGGTCATGACACTAATTCCCTGAATCAGCTTGGCAATTGGTCCGTGCTGCTCTCAAAGCTCCTTGGATGAGAATATAGGCCAGACAGGTGTTCGGCGTGTCCTCGGTAAAAGCCAACCATCTAACCATAAGAGTGTCTACCTCACCTCATGTGGCAGGGATTGCTTTGGATTTGCTGGATTTGTGGAGGATCAAGACTTCCCGAGCTCCAAGTGAAGAGACACAGGTGGTTGATGCCAGACAGATAGCTTGTGTCTGGTCAAATGAAACCACAGAGGAAGCTTTCAGGAACAGTTGGATTACTTACTGTATGGCTCTTATTCCCTGACTGAATGATGTGCTGCGCGATGTATTTCATGTATTTCATGATGGCAAAAATCAAATGAAAAGATTTAAAGCCCCCCTTCCAGTGTATTTTGGCATTTCTATGATATTAAATATTTATTTGAGTCATTTCCTGATTAAGTTGATTAACCACACTGCCATCCTTTTTTTTGACAAATAACTTAATTTTGTGCTCAAAGTTAAAAAAAAGAAAGTTGTTGGTAAACTGGGAATATGACATATGACTATAGTAGAAGCTGCAGGTCAAAGGTCATCCTCCAAGCTTGTGCAGGCGCGCTCATGCTCTTTTGTGTCTGAGCAGCAGCAAACTGATAAACCTGTTTATCTGTCAGTTTGTCTTTTTAGTTAGTTTGCTAGTGAGCTGTAGTTAGCTAGCCCAACTTGTTGCATGAGGGTTTTCATTTTATTTTAATTTTCCTCCACCTTAGTTTAGTGGTTTTATTTTCACTATTGCATTTTTTGTGAGCTGAGAACGGGTGAATATACGAAATCCCACCAGGAGAAATAGCACAATATACTGATAGTCTCTCTCACTCACTCTCTTCTTTACCGTCTCCTGCTGGATATAAATTAACAGAAAGAAACCGATACCGGAGGTTTGCGGGCTTCTAACAGGTCTGAATGACGGGGAGCACAACTTTCAGCCCGAAAGAAAACGAGAAAAATCCCGTTAGAGAAATAAACTGATCTCATTGCAGCCCGGTGTGGTGTCGGTGCTGGGAGCTGACGCCAGAGCGGCCGGTGCTGGTGGACGGTGAACCTCTCAAACAGCGGACACGTCTGCAACACGTCTATCCGTCCTGCTGTGCGCTGTGGCTGGCGTGCGGTGGCGCCGCTTCTCGGTGCAGCAGCAGGCAGACGGCCGCCTCGCCAGGAGGAGACGATGAAGAAGAGAGTGAGTGAGAGAGAGTCGGTGTGTTGCGCTAATTCTTGTCTCATTTGTGGTCTGATGAACAGTAAATTCATCTAAGCTGGTTTCATCTAAACTGGGTTGAAAAATGATGCAATCTGGTTGCCATGGTAATGAATTACGTCTGACTATTAACCACACCCCCATTCTCTGTTTGAGAAAGAATGTTAACCAAAAAACAGGAAGTGACGCTGGCTAGAAGGGGGCTTTAAGGATTGATTCTGTTTTTTTTCCCCCCAAGTCTTTCTTAACTCAATACTCATGTCCATGTGTGAACTGAAGGAGTTTGGTGTGTATAATGTTTCTATCTTCCCTCTCTTCCTCTTTATATTGGCAGAGCAAGCACTGAAAGGAGTTAAGGTGTCATTTGAAGTGTGAAAGCTAAATGCAGTTGGAATCAGTCGATGTGTGATCGCTGAAATGTCAACTGATGTCTAAACCATGAAAGCAGTTGAACTTTCCACTTACCAGGCCTGCCGCAGTAGTCGGTGTTACTGGCGGTGGTCGGGCATTCATGAACAATCCATTAGATTTTGGTGGTGATCCGGATTCAAGAATTTTTTTAAGAATTCCGATCAGCCTGAGCATTAAGACCACAGAGTATAACACATGTGCAGTGTAACTGATGACGCTATGATGACGCATGGCCCCGCCTCCTTCTTCGAGCAGAGAGATACATGTGTGTGCGGGAGGTGCTAGCCGTCCGCGGTGAGAAAGAAAAAAGCGGTAGATCACGGGATTAGAGACATAGTGTAACGTTATACAGACATAACAAGGCTCCTGAATGAGAGAGACATCTGCCGAAACGTTATACGGAAACACACCGTGTTAATAATAAGCCGACCACCTCGCGGTACCACGAGCTGTGAGCTGTGATCTGTTTTTAAAGTCACGCACCTTGGTGGAGGTCTGCGCTCTCTGAGTGCCATTCTAGTTATCTTAGTGCACGCCGTCTTTTCTTGTAAAATGTCCGGTGTAATCGGTAACACCGACCGGTGTTGTCACAAGTTCATTAACCTGTGGAAAAATGTCCTCACCTTGACATCCCTACCGCTTACTTGCATGCACTGTAAATACTTGTAGTGTCAGTATGAAAGCAGTGATGTCAGTTGAAGTATTGAACTACTTTCTACCAAAGAAATAGTCCCTATGAACACCAGTGTGTTCTGTAGATTACCCAGAGTAACATGAGACTGTTTCTAGAATGAGACGTTGATCCATTTAAAGGTAAGGTTTTGTAGTTTGGTGCAACGACCCTTTAAGTTACAGAATGGCCCCATCATACTCTACCATACCATCATGATCCTCATTAAGCTTCTCAAACAGGATGTTAAATGTATGTTCGGCATGCACAGTATGCAAAATGTGTTTTTTTAAAACCGATATACCATCACGCCCCAGGAATTCTGGGAAGTCCCTGCCCGTAGGTAATCATAATAATGTTCCGATCATTTCAAATGAAATTTATTTTCATTACAAAATTGACAACAAAAATCATAAATCGCCAGAGACATGCGTAATAGCTCAACCATTTTTTTTTTTAATAATACAGAACAAAGGGAAACCGCAGAGTCTGACTTGCCTCCATGATTCGGTGGTCAGAAGAAATTCCTTTCACATCCTTCAAACCTTTTGGTATTTTTTCATGTGTGATATTTGACTTCAGGATGCACTGAGATGAGATTTTTCTTCAAGCCTTCAACATTTAATGTTCTATTTTGAGGTTAAAATGAAACATTTTGCGGATAATTCACAGGCCTGGCTGGCTGGCACCCTCTCTAAGACATTGCAATATTTGGAGTTATTCCCAAAGATATGCTGTATGTAGCTGCTGGGATGTCTTGTTATCGTGATTTCTGTTACTGTGTGTGTTTTTACCACCCGACAGTAACATAGCACGACAAAACAAAGACTGATTTGGACATTCACTCGTCAAATTGGTATCTGGCTCATTTACCGCTGAGGCTCAGCTCAGTCACACCTGCAAACACTTCACACCAAATTACATTTTTTTACCTCTTAATTCAACTTTGGTGAACTCCTGTAAACAAGCATTTTACATTGTCGCCTGTAGTTTAGCCAGCTTGACTTAGCTAGCCTCTGGTGCTGCTGCTTTACACTCCAGAGCCAATCTTTGAGACCAGGCCACTACAGAGCCAATCTTTGAGATTAAAGGATAATTCCAGTTTATTATAACTTGGGTTTTATTTCTTTGTAGCCCGGATTTTTACTGGTTACTTCTTAGATCTGGGAGCATGGTGACATTAGGGATGCTAACTTTGAAACATTTTCTTAACCGATAACCGACCCTTGTTAACCGACCCTTGTTAACCGATTATTAATCGCTAACCGACAAGATTTGTGCCTCGAATGCAGCGGTGGTCCAGCTGCAGTGTATGAGCACAACAGACAACTGAGTCCCCAGTTCACCCGTCCAGGAGCGTTAGCTTAGCAGCCACGCAGCTGCGTGTAGTGTCGCGGACATGCAGCCACTTTCCCAGTAAAAGTCTCCACCACACATTTAGTTTAGTTTAGCAGGTTGTCCGCTATGTGTCTGCCTGGCGTAACTTTAGCGAGCGTCCGACAAACGGCGTGTGTGTTTGTGCTACGTTAGCAGTTCTAGCATTGCCGGAGGCTTCGTGCTTGCCGTCGCCGCCACACAAGTGCAGTCACTGCGTAACTTTAGCGAGTGTTTCGACAGACCGTGCGTGTGTGTTGGCGGTGAGTGTGAGGTTGTTGGTGGCGTTATAGCTGTGAACGTAGTCGTAGCAGAGGCCCGAGCACCGACAACGTCGGGCGGCGTAGGCCCTATTGAAACTGTAGGAATTATTATAATGAATCACATTTTTGAGGGCTTTAAGGTGCTTGAAAAGTTGTTAAACTTTGCACACTTATCAGACGCGACGACATTTTTTTATTTTAAGCGCCCCCTAGAAATTCGGAAAAATTGAGCCAGGGTTTCACCTACATGTATGAAATTAGGCAGACAGATGTAACATGTGGAGACGCACAAAAAAGCCTCTTGGAGGTATGCCCAAAACTCAACAGAAGCACAGCCATTTTGAATTTAATGTGCGATTTTCACCAATTTTTAGCGTTTTATAGGCCGTGTACTTTAACCACCATCTACAGATTTAATCAGATCGACTTGAAATTTGGACGTGCGGGAAGGTGCGAGGGCCCGTTCATCGCTGCTTGCAGCTTTAATTATTAATATTTCTTTAAACCGTTTTAACCGATAGCATTAATTGGTTAAAATGCTTAATGTCGGTTAACGGTTAATTATCAACATCCCTAATTGCGACAACAAAAGTCTGAAGGGAAGGAACAAGGCGTCAGATGATCAGACAGGTTGGAAACAAACCAACGGTTTTGTCTAACCCACTTAGTGTAGAGGTCACACTGCAATGTGAGTGTACCCAA
This sequence comes from Sebastes umbrosus, assembly GCF_015220745.1. Lineage (NCBI taxonomy): Eukaryota > Metazoa > Chordata > Actinopteri > Perciformes > Sebastidae > Sebastes > Sebastes umbrosus. Next base: position 7,010,031 of record NC_051274.1, read on the forward strand.
AATGTCAGCAATAATCCCTCATTGAACAGGAACGGAAATCCCTCATTGTGTGCACAACAACTAAGTAGATTAGGTTCAAGCTGAAGCAAGAAGTAAACTGTGATGGGGGTTCACAACAGACAGTCTGAGTCATCATTTTACTGTTCTCCTTGTTGGTTTGTTTCCAACCTGCCTGATCATCTGACAGTGAGTCACCGTTTTCACAGATCTCAGTTGTTAGTACTACTGATGGGAACGGTGGAGAAAACCCAAGCACAACAGTTTGGTGTTATCCTTTAAAGAAAATAACAATTGGAAAGCTGACTGAAGTGTTTTGTATGTACAATTCTTGGTTATTTATCATCATGAAAATTGTAGCTTGAGATGCTTTTTTCTTTTGAAAAACAAAAAAAAAATAATTCTTCAATGAAATAGTCAGAAAGAGGCCAGTGTATGTAATCACATTTAGCCTGTCCAGATGCTTTATCTCAAGCTTTTTTTTTTTTTAACCTTCATTATCCCTAAATATGTACAAAAAAATCCAGTCCAATTAATAATAATAATCTATTACATGTTTTACAAAAAGGGACTTTGAGTAAACTTCATTGGTTTTTAAAACACATTCAGATCTTTGTGTCAGGGAAAGGGGTCAACATGAGAAATACCGAGGAAGCATTTGTAGGAATGACATCTTCAAAATGCAATAATGTGTCTGGTCAGTATTTTCGCACTTTTCCTGTTTCATCCATGTAACCGTCGTCTTACCCATACACACAATCATACCTGCCAATAGAAACACACACGCACGCACACACACAGTAAAAATATGATGATCAGGAACTCTTCGGTTGCATTTCAAAGTTGGTTTGCTGTCAATATAATACACACTAATAGTACAGAGGTCACAGTACATTTACAAAAGATAATCTGCCTGAGGCAACAAAAAAAGCACTGTCAGGCCTCTCCAGCATCAACTGTGAATCCACACTTTTCTCAGGCTTAGTCTCAGAAATGGAAATGGAAAGACCAGTCGTTTTTTTTTTCATTCCTCAGGTTGATATCCACGAGGAAAACAATCCCACAAAAATCCAGATCATCAGCCTGCAATAGAAAAGTCCCTCCTACTTTGAATGTTCTCCTTTTTCCCCCCATTTCACATCGTCTGTCCGTGACCACAGTTCCTCCAGGTTTTTGTTGGGAAGAGCAACGAGTCTTCCAAAATGTCACTAGTGTACACAGTGTTCTGTTTCCTCCTTTTGAATGACTTCAGTGCATACAGAAGAGACACATTTGTCTACTCTTTGTTGCATTGGTTTGATGTTTTTATGGAGTAAGGCCATAATTCTGAAAATAAAAAAACGAGATCAGCGATTTCTCTGTGGCATGCTGTTTGTCGGGTGTGTCAGATACGCCACGGCAGAGACAAAAAGGGCACCTCAAACCCCCCCACAAACACACTATTTTCCCCTCAATCGTAAGGACTGTGTCATGTTTTCAGACATTCACTGACAAATTACAATCTCTGTGCCCTGTCCTTTACTTACACCTGAACTCCACTTCGAGCTACAGTTCATTTTCAGAGAGAAACAAGAAAGAAAGAAAGAAGCACAGCTAATCAATTTTTAGTATTTGTGCAAAAATAAAGCAAGTAGATGTCCCGTCTACTGCCTCCTCATACCTACAGTACACCGTGTGAAGTAATGATGATTTATGTCTAATTTCACCGTGGCTCTGCTGTACGATCAAACAATATCGAGGTGATATTGACTCCAGATTTATTTTTGTAATCTTATGAGCTAGTAAAAAGATTTCGGGCCAACCAGCTCGGCTCCATTTTGTGATGTGAACGGTAGAGTTGTACTGTTTTACCTCCCGATCAACAAGACACAGGATAAAATGATAGCTGCTGTAAAATGCAGCACCTTAGGGTTTTTTTTTTTTTGTCCTCAAAAAGAGTATTGACTCAGTTTTTAATGTGTTTGGCATTGTAAGTGGAAATTCTGATTTTATCTCATAATATTGATCCTAAAAATTAATCGTTTTGACGGTTTTAAAAGTCACAATTTGGATTTGGTACCCTCTACTATTGATTTGACAAAGCTGAAATTGGCTTCCTTATCATCAACCACGGAGAGGTGGCTGCTACAAATGGGTAAAGCTTATTTTCCAGCAGTATGTGATCAAGCCCCCCGTGAGCCTGTTGTTAATACCCAAAGGTTCCTGATGGCTAGACTCAGAGCTGAGGAGAGTCCATTTAGTGTTTAGTAGCTTCCCCCTTCTTGTTGTGACCTACAGCTCTGACAGTCTGGCCTGTATATTTCCACATATCTACTGTTTTTCACATGGAGAAAATGTGGCTTTGAAAGAAACCGTCCCTCGACAAGTGATCGGAGAGCTGGATGCAGTTATCAGTGCCCAGTTACATAGACCTTCTAGAGAAGATTTTCTTTAGCAGTTCTCTTCAGTTAAAAAAAAAAGTATTACAGATGTAACTTATGATTTGTCCTCAGGGAATATCCTAATGAAATACAGCTTTGTATATGTATTCCAAGCCTGAAAATAATTCCTTATTGTTTGTTTTCTGTTGCACGAGTGAGCGACGGCAACAAAATGCTATAGGGTACCATCTATCTATCTATCTACCTGTCTATCTATCTATCTATCTAACTAACCGTTTCAATAATAACACCAATAACAGTTGGGATTGTATCGAGATTTGATTCCTGCTGGACAGAAATCACTCTGTCTCACTGCCTCATTTAACACTTTATAGTTACTCTGTGATAAGGAAGTTAATTGAGATTTCAGACAGGAATCATTTTTCTGCACCATCACTGATGAGTTCCATCACATAACTGAGATTAAAGCTTCAGTAGGCAACACATTTTTTGGCATCATTGGACAAAAAAAATTCCATAATAACCTTTCAGCATATTGTAATTCAAGTGTTCTAAGAGATAACTAGACTTCTGCACCTCCTCATGGCTCTGGTTTCCGGCTTTAAAAAAACGGGCCAATCACAGGTCATTTCAGAAAGAGAGAGCGTTCCTATTGGCTGTGCTCCGGCTGGTGGGCGGTGCTTGCTATTTCTTCGACAGATCTCAACATGGCTGCCGGGTCACAAACATTCTCATTTTACAGCTAAACGGTACACTACAAGATGTTCCTGAAAACATTTGAGGCGAGAAATAGGCATTACAGTAACAGACTATTGATTTATATTTGATCAGCGCTGCCTAGTTTGACCGTTTGGTTGGAGTTCGCGAGTGATTGACAGCTGGTCAGCAGACGCCAGATCAGCTCTGACTGCTTATTTTCCTCCGGTCTGTGAAATATTGCAGATTTTGCCAACAGGAGGACACAGAGGCACGATGTTTTCAGATTACCTGTCTCATGCACTACTGTCAGGATATAGTGACCGTTCTATAAAAATAACTTTTTTTTAAATCATATTTGCTCCAATCTCACTTACTGTTGCTTTAAGGCCCAGTAACACCAGCATTTTAAATAGCTACATTTGAGAGTAAAATCAGCTCATTTCAATGGATTTAATGGACCCAACAGATCGACACGTGAAGGCAAAGTAAATCCACACACATCTTTTGCTTCGGGTTCAGCGTTGACACGCAAATTTGATAATTTGACCGGCTGATAGGTAGAAAACTGTCTGGACATCGCTGACCTTTGAGGGAACAGAGAGCCGGAGGAAGCTCTCACGGTCTCTCGGCTCTATATAACTGTCTGATATTTTGTACAGAACAGTGAATAACAACCGAAGGAAAGCTGTAGCATTCCTTCATAGACTGCAGAGGAGAAGCGACAGAAACAAACAAGGCAGCTGTGACGGAGCCGCGTCTAGTGGACATCGAAGGTATTGTGTTGTTGGGTTTTTAACAAAAAATTCCGCTCTGATAAAATTATATTTTTCATTCCACTGTGGGAATTTTTGATGGCATTACAATTTAAACTTCTAAACATTCAGATGCTCAAAATAGCCTAAAATAACGTAAATAAAATGCACTACTAGTTCAACACATCCTCAGTATTTGACCACAGCTATTGGAGATTCTTTCTTGCACCACTTATAATTGCAATGGTCAGGTAAAGAAACATTTTACCTTCTAAAGAGAAGCATTTTATGCAACTGGGCACTGTGTTCAGACTCAAAACGTGGACTATAACCAGCTGCTGTCGGTGAGAAACCTTCGGTCGGTTCTTCTCTTTCGTCTTCAAGTGATGCACAGAAAAGAACACGTGTATCAGAAGTAGAACTTCTGCGGGTCACCTTACTTTGATTTAATCAACATCAATGTGTAACTGATTGAGAAATAATAAGACATAGACGACTTGTCAACAAAGATGAGACCAAAGAAAATACATCATCATGGTCATAAAAGCTGGTGCGCCTCAGACACAAGACACAGTAACATTCTGTTCCTCGTTCAGTGAAGGGCATTCATAGGAGCACTTATATTTCATTACCAACTTAAGATCCGTTTAAACCATCTCACTGTCCTCTGAGTCAAAGGACCCCAGCACGATATTCATACACCTCATCTTTGAGGCCGCCTTTGTTTCGTCGACTGAGTTCCAGATCGCCGTGTTCCCCCTATTTTCCAAAGACTTAACATACTTGATTTGAAAACGAATGTAACATAATGTGTTAAAAATGGAACTTAAAAATTGGACCAACTTCATACTTTCAGATCTATAACAGGGGTGTCAAAATCATTTCGTTCATGGAACACATACAGCCCAATTTCATCTCAAGTGGGCCGGACCAGTGAAACAATTGCATGATAACCTATAAATAACAACACTTCCAAATTGTTCCCTTTCTTTTAGTGTAAAGAAGTATAAATTACATTCTGAAAACGTTCACAGTCAATGAACAATCCATTCACAAAACCGATGACGAACAGCCAGAGATGTCTGGCTGATCTCTCGGATATGACAAAAAAACAGACAATAATTAATTTATCTTCTCTGTTCTCAGTTGTCCTCGCAAGCTCTTGCATTTTTTTTGTTGTTGTCATAATGGTTCTGATAGTGGCTCTGAATATTATATTCCTTCAGCACTGAAAGGTGCTGTGAACACACCAAGCACTCATTTACCTCTGTGAAGAAACAGGAATTGGTCCATTTCTCTTGGAGAACCTGACACTCTGTGTCCACTTTCAATTTTCCAACAACGTTTCCTGATGAACAGTAGCCTATACGCTTGACAGATTGGACCCTTTGGTGGGCCGGTTCTGGCCCCTCGGGCCGTATGTTTGACACCCCTGGTCTATGGCAACTTAAGATTGATTCTTTTTAAGTGTCTCTATACGGGTAAATAACTGATCAAAAAGAGACTCTTGGGATAGAGTGTTGCGTCAGAAAGTCAAGTCCTTATGGACCCCTGGAAAATGTATTTCTATAAACAATGTTGCCAAGTACCAAAAATTAAGTTAAGACACTGACCATGAACGGTAAGGGCCCTGGTTCAAATCTGTCTGGGGACCCTTGTTGCATCTCTCTCTTTCCGTCTCCATCGTTTCCTCTCATCTTCACTCGCCGCTATTCACATCACATGATCTGGCTTTGCTAACTAATCCAGCATTTTCGTGAAATTTAGATTTAGACTACAAAAGTTGCTTCTTTGTCCCCCTTAGGAATCTTTTTTGTCACCAAACCAACTCAAATATCCTTTTGTGTCAATCCAAGACTTTTCAAATATTGGGCATTTTGACATTCTTTATGAAGCAGTTTATGTAATTTGTTGGTGGCTGTTTTTCTGGCTTGGTTTCCACAATGACTGCATTATTACTTGCATTAAAGTATTTTTCTCTTTTTATCAAAAGCCAAGGTCTGACTCCGTGTATGCTGTTGGTTTGAGTGAAAAAGGGTTGGTAGATGGAAATACATGCTTACCATTCCAGTGTTTCCACCATTACACTCACTAGTTTGCACCCACTGCTTAAAAGTAGCTTGCATTGAATAAAACGCCACAATAGCTCAAGCAAACACTCCCACGACACACATCTGTTGGCCGCCCCTTGTTTTTTTTTCTCCATGTTTAGATCATCATCTCTGCTTACATGACACAATAAGGCTCTCGTGGCAGATGAGGTTTAGTCCTGCAGCAGGCTGGTAGGTGGGAAAGGAGCCCTTTCTTCAAGTCTTTGTTAAGGAAGAAACAGACAATAGGGTTGACCCCGGCTTGGGCGAAACTCATCCACACGGTGGTGGAGAGGTACCGGTGTGGTATTGTGCAAGCCTTGACAAACACCCTCCAATAGCAAGCCACTATGTAGGGAGACCACAGCACCAGGAACAGCAGGGTGATCACGTAGAACATCCTGCCAAGCTGCTTCTCCGCTTTGAACTCCTCCATGCCCAACAGGCGCCGGTTCTGGTTGTGCAAGTTCTGCCGGATTCCCAGCAGAGTTGGCGGCATCGGGCCCCTGCCGAAGCCCGCAATCCAGTTGGCTGCCGCTTGGCCAGTAGCCCCCGGCCCGTGGAAGGTCCAGTTCTGACTGATGGCCGGCACCATCTGGACCGGCTTCATCTTGCGGTGCTTGTACTCAAAGAGGAGTAACTTCATGTAGACGACGTGTGTGGCTAGAATGAGCACAGCCAGCATTAGCATGAAGCCTAGCGTGTCGTTGGCCTTGAAATAGCGATGCTCAAAGATGCACTGGTCCTCCTCGCGAATGAATTTGTAGGTGCCTACGTCGAAAACTGGCGGGAAAGCCATCGCCACAGACAGTGTCCACACCATGCACACCACTGCCACGCATGTCCAGAATGTCATGCGCTTCGAGTAAAAGCGATGGTGTGCGATGGCCATGTAGCGCGTTACGCTTATGCAGAACAGCATGAAGGCGGCGTGGAAGCAGAAGAGCACTGCCATGAAGGCCACCACCTTGCAACTCAGCACGCTGTAGGTCCAGGCCGAGCCGTTCTTTATAGACACCAGCACAAACGGGAAGCAGATGGCTGAGCGAATGGTGTCTGCCAGGCACAGGTCCAGCAGGAAGTAGTAAGGTGCCTTGTGCAGGGCCCGGTCCCGCAATACGAGCAGAGACACCACCAGGTTGCCCACCAGGCTGATGCAGATGATCAGACCTAGTAGCACCAGTTTGATATAGGTAGAGACGGCCGAGGACGGACTCTCTGCTACCATACCTCCCGCGGTTGCCACCACTGCCGCCATGGGCCCAGCAGGCCCTTCGCTGCTCTCGTTTCTATTCGACATCCCCAATACCCCCCCACACACCACCTTATTCCCAAACACCAAAGCCACCACCACTCCTCCACCGCCTCCTCCGTCTGCTGGTTGTTCCTTCGTCCTCGTGGTTGCCTCCTTTCCACAGTTCACAAGGAACAGGAACACTTCAATCCACATCGCTCCATTTCAAGCAGGGTCCCTTTTTTGGTGTATTATGTCGTCTCACCTCCTGATCCTCTCCAGGAGCCTGAAAACAAGAGAAAAGAATTAGGAGTCTGGATGGCCATGAATAAAGAAGCTTAAAGCAGTGGTAATAAAACCAGACAAGAGGAAGATTGGAAAAAGACAGAAAAAAACTAAAGCCCATCAAATTGAAGGCAGATAAACATGAATTATAACAACAGGTGATAAAAAAAGGAAGATAATGTTTTGACCAATAAAGAAAACATGGGTCCATCAACCAGAAGACCTCCAAAGATGTTGCAAGCACCAGAGTGTGAGGTTCCTAATCAATAAGCATATTTCAGTAGACGTATACATCAGCAAGGTTTAACCAGCTGAGGAGTAAGGCTGTGTCCTTGTTGTCTGACCAGTCTAGCTGTATCACACCTTTCATTAAAGCTTTAGGCAGTATATTTTTGGCACCATTGGGCAAAATTCCATAATAACCTTTCAGCATATTGTAATTCAAGTGATCTGAGAGAAAACTAGACTGCTGCACCTCCGCATGTCTCTGTTTTCAGGCTTTAAAAAATCTATCCTGTTACAGGAGACTTTGGCCAATCATAGCTCATTTCAGAGAGGGAGCGTTCCTATTGGCTGTGCTCCGGCTGGTGGGAGGTGCTTGGTATTTCCTCACCAGATCTCAACATGGCCGTCCAAACTTTCTCATTTTACAGCTAAACAGTACACTACAAGATGATTCTGAAGACATTTGAGGAGAGAAATACTCATTACAGTAACAGAATACTGATTCATATTTTATCAGCGCTGCCTAGTTTGACTGTTTGGTCAGAGTTCGCAAGTGATTGACAGCTGGCTCTCATAGACGGCTGCTGGATGGCAGACTCCAGATCATCTCTGATTGGTTGTTTTCCTCCGGTCTGTGAAATCTTGCAGATGCTGTTAGGAGCACCGGAGGACACAGAGGCACATGATTTTTTTTTTCAGATTACCTGTCTCATGCACTACTGTCATATGTGACCTCCACAGGAACTCTGCTTGCACCGAGCTGAGCCGAGAGCAACCGTGCCGGTTGGTTTTTCATAGGACAGCATGGCACTGTAAATTTGTGTTAATTTTTTTTACCAATTGCTAATAGCTGCATTAAAGGAACTATTTGTAACTTTCAGAAATGCTTCTTAACAGCGACACCTGTGGCCATGAAATCAACGAAAGTCAGCGTCGGGTTCGAGCTTGTGCTCGCTCTAAATAGACATGAACGAGCATCGCTCGAAACAGTGAGGCGACACACGTCAGCTAAAACCACGATATCATTCTATATTTCACCTGCTTGGCAGTAATGTTGGCTGACCAGACGGAGGTCTCTCAATGAATCACTGCTTATACTGTGTTTGCTTCTCCTGCCTCAGCGCAGGCTGAGGCAGCGGGGCTCTGCAGCGAGAAACTCGTCTCCCTCCGCCCGCAGCCGGAGTGAACAGGGAGACACCGGCACCCGGTCGGTAACGAGACAACAACGTTTCTCTCTGAAGAGCCCCGTCACTTCCCAAGACACGGGAAACCTCTGTTGGTCTGGAGGAGCTGCAGCATTTATTTCTGCACAAACGTCCACTGTACATTCACTAGATATTCTCAGAGCTAAACTAACTCTCCTGCAGTGTGGAGTGAGCGCGCGTTCACGTCTAGAGGTGGAGCGAGTACGCGAGAACGCGCGCGCTGTCTGAGTGAAGGCAAGCAGGCAGAGGAGCGGGTACGCCGGCAACACGCGAGCGCGCATATGCGAGCGCACGTGTCCCGACCCGGTACATTTATACGCTTAGAAAGTTACAAACAGTCCCTTTAAGTGTGATTAAATTCCAATCCTTCAATGACTAACTTAAAGTGCTATGATCTGATCTTTCTCCATTTGAAACAGCCATCATATAGATGTTGCAGACACCCCATTGCACCCTAACCTCTTTTTTAAAACAACACTTATCTGTTTTTTTCCCCCCACTTGTGCCCAGCACTCCACAAAAAGCTGAACACCGCACACCCATTTGATAGATCATGGCCTTATAAAGTTGAAATGGCGAACAGTTGCCTGCCATTCATTAGGAATGGTGTTCATGTCCACCTGATGAATGCAAGTCCAATATGAACTATCACTCTATTTTTTGGTCTCCACCAACTGCTAAGGGAAACATCTGTCTCTTTAGCTGCTAAATGCTCCACTATGTTCACCAGCTAATTGCTAACTGTGTCTATCTGCTGTACACAACCTGCTGTTAGCAGGTTGTGTACAGTTTGTTTATCAGAGCTTTTTCACTGAAAACCGCTGCCTGATGCTGCTGGGAACCAGAGGCCTGCATCAGAACCCAGGTTAAATAAAGCCCAATTCAAGCATACCACATCCATGTGGCTGCGTGGGTCATAGTGGAAATTATGTCATCTGTCCATATGGAGGTGAATCAGTGATACCTGCAGGGCAAGTCAGTTATTGCAGCAGGTGAACAAATATACAATATAATCACATAACTAGGATAGAATAAGACGTTATAGAAACATTAGGATTAAAATCCAAATATTGAAACTCAGGCAAGGCTATGAATGAATGTGGAAATCTTTTTACAACATGCTCAGTGGTAGTCCTTTGGATGAGAATATTTTGCTCTTTTGCCTCATGATGAATATGTGATGCACATAAAATGTTACAAGTTAGGGCTGTCAACTGATTCAAATATTTAATCGCAATTAATTGCATGACCATAGTTAATCGCGATTAGTTTCAAATGAATCGCACGTTTTTATTTGTTCAAAATGTACCTTAAAGGGAGATTTGTCAAGTATTTAATACTTTAATCAACATGGGAGTGGGAAAACACGCTTGCTTTATGCAAATGTATGTATATATTTATTATATACAGTATATACTATATATTTATTTAGTAGAAATCGATTAGCAATGCAAAAAAAATGACAAATATTGTCAAGAAACCCTCACAGGTACTGCATTTAGCATAAACAATATGCTCAAATCATAACATAGTAAACTGCAGCCCAACAGGCAACAACAGCTGTCAGTGTGTCAGTGTGCTGACTTGACTATGACTTGCCCCAAAACTGCATGTGATTATCATAAAGTGGACATGTCTGTAAAGGGGAGACTCGTGGGTACCCGTAGAACCCATTTTCATTTACATATCTTGAGGTCAGAGGTCAAGGGACCCCTTTGAAAACGGTCATGCCAGTTTTTCCTCGCCAAAATTTAGTGCAAGTTTGGTAGTTTACCATTGGTACCAATAGATTCTTTAGGGTTTCTAGTTTCATATGATGCCAGTATCTTCACTCTAGCTTTAAAACTGAGCATGCTACAACCTCAGAAATATCTAACAGCGGCCGGGCTAAAATCCGACCGGCCGCCGTCGGCTTTTTAAGAGGTTAAAAATTGCAAGTTGTGTTAACGCGTTTAAGTAATTAGTGGCGTTAAATAAAATTTGCGTGAACGCATTATTATCGCGTTAACTTTGACAGCCCTTGTTACAAGTAGAAAAATATGATAATACCTGATAAACTCTAACTGACAAAAATGTGGCATTAATAATATAGCATATAGGGAGATGATTCATATTTTTTAATAAAAGAGAACAGTGGGTATACTTCTTATTTCCAATTATCGTCACAAAGTCGCCTCATGATATCCTGAGCAGCAGCGATGACAGAAGAGCACAAAAGCATCTACACTGTCAGGAGACTTGTCAGGAATGAAAGTAACTTAAAATGCAGCAATAAGCTTAAAATGCAGCTAATTTCATTAGGGATTCGGTGTGGTCCCTCCATACCAGTGATATCTGTACTGGCAACAAGCGTCAGTAAGTGAACCAAGGCCAAACTGCCTTTTAGATGCACTTTGTTTAAGCATACTGACCCCTTAAACCTTAGCTTCATTTGGGACTGTTAATAATTGAGAGGGACCGTCATGGATGCTGCTCATGAAAAGCTTAGTGAAGCAGCTGTGCCACACTGTAACAGAGGTGGGGACGTACCCTACGTACATTTGTCGAACCAACCACTAAAGCTGGATTTATAGTTGTGTGTTAAGGGTTTACAGCATATAGCTTCGGAGCCTACACACACATAGCCACAGTAAGAACTGTGATTGGTCAGCTAAGCTGTCGCAAAGGGTGTGAAACTCATACTTAAAAGTCTTGCTTGTCCAGTCAAAGAAATCTATGCAATCATTCCTTCCTGGGTTAAGGTCCCATGTTACCAGATAATCCAGAGCAAGCCTATATAACGGACTATTTTAATGTATTAGTTAATCAAGCCGTCAATGCTCTTCACTTCCGTTGTACACAAATGAGAGTTTGACAACATGTTTGGATTCCTCTTTGAACTGACTGATCTGTGAAATGGAAGATATTCATCTGCAAAGGCACTGCCGCACGCTGTGCATGTCTGAACTCAGGACATAAACATGCAGGACCTGTTCCTAAAGTTGAGGATACTCAGAACTTCAAAGGAAACTACAGCACTTCAAGTCATCAGAACTATTGGATGGACTGTAATAAAGTTACTGTAATAACAAGTTAAAGAAAAAAACTTGCACTTAAAGTGATGATTTTTGTATTATTTTATCTCCATATAAAGCGCTGTATGCAACACAAATGAAAAGCATTTCTACAAAATTGTGCTTCACAACGGAACTTGAACGAGAATGAGGCTACGGTTGCGTTTGAAATTCCACACCGACATGCTATTAAGTACGCTGAAACAGTATGGGAGATATTGTAGTCCTTAGTATGAAACCAATAGTACGCCAATTGCATACTATTTCCGGTTAAATATTACAGTATACAACGCTGGACACTATGGCGGCATGAATATCCCACAATGCAATGCGGTAGTGACGCCAACCGTTCAAAACAGACGTTGACTGACATCTTGTAATACTAATAACACATTGATTTAACTGTAAGCATAAGATTTCATTTCGCTAGGTGTAATATATATTTTAAATTAATTCAGACGTTGATTCTCACATGATGTTGGCACGGGTTACCATGGTTACACGTCTCTCACCGGCAAGGATGCTCTCAGGAAGTGACGACGTAAATTACAGCTCAGTGTGTCCGAAAAGAAGCACTACATACTACTGTTTATTCACACAAAAGTCTGTTGAATGATGATTGAGTATGTAGTGCATAGTATGCGATTTCAGACGGAGCCAATGTGTTGTACTGTGGTTTGCGTTTATGCATGTCAGTGATCGGGTTTGCATAAGGCCTAAACTGTACTATTGGTCCACTTAGGCTCCTTCTGTTTTCTTCTGTAAATTTCTGCTGCTGGTGAATGAGATCTATAGTGAAGATAAGATGAAAAAAACTACCCTGTAGGTATCTGCATCCATAAAGCATCACCTTTGTATCGATTGTCCAATTTTGTTTTCATGTGCGGCCGGAATTGCTGCCCCTTGTGAACGTAACCGTGGTTACAGGGCGTGTTCTTGGCATGACGCACCAGAAAGAGGTGAAGAAGACACTACACTTGAAAACAACAGCTTGACAACCATCTAAAAACATGCTGAATGACTACTGGAAGTACCATTTGTGCTTTTTTCCACAAATGCCAATGAAGTCCTAATAGTGAATCAGAATAATGGAAAGTTTGAACAAATTTAATCAGTTGATAGGGCTGCACGATTTTGAGAAAAATATCCAATTGAAATTATTTCGACTGATATTGCAATCGCGAAATGATTTGCGATATTAGAGGGAATGATATTTTTAAATTATTATTCTCATTTTCACTGAAAAACACATTAAAGTGATTATGGTGTGATTTTTGTGGGGATCTGTACCAAACAAAGATGTTTTCTTATGTCTGTAGAATGTGATGTGTGGGTCAGGACATCTCTGCAGCACCACAATAATTCATTTTAAATGGTATTTTGACACACATTTCACATTTAACAAATAGTGCGCCTCCTGCGATTTGAAAATTGCATGCCATATTGCGATTTCCATAAAATTTTGATTAATTGTGCAGCCCTATCAGTTGATGAAGACTCCGTAATTTGGTCAAAGGTTCAACTGAGTAAGTGGCCCTTGAGTGGAGATGTTTGTCAAATGCCAAATGTGTTTTTGTTTCCAAGTCTACTGCTAGGCTTAGCATGGTTAAAGTTACGTTAAAGGGTTAGTTCACTCAAACTACATTGACAGTTGTCGATAAAGATTGGTTTCAAAGCTCCGAGGCAGGTAAAGTGTGTTTGCTATCAGAGGTCTGTATGGATCACGATGCCAACAAGGCAGAAACGTGCTGCCTGGATCATCTGTGCCTTCCTGTCTGCTAAAGCGTCTAAAAAAAAGAGAGAGCGGCGTAATGTTATATGGACTCGCAGGTTGCTACGAAGACGTGGACAGTAGTGGTGTAACGATTCATCTACTACATCGATATATCGATTTATATTCCTACGATCCAACTACATCGATAGGTACTCGGCAAGTTGTCCTTCACGGGAAACGTATATCAATATAAAATCGTTTTGAAACGCAAAAATCGATTGTATTGATACTAAGGATTGGCACCTTGTATTTAAGGACGACAAACGTTATGTGGAAATGTTTTTTAGCACTTTTATTAGGAAAGAAATGTTAAACGTTACTCCGGTTCACTCTCCAGACATAAGCCAGCTCGCCAGCTCCGCCCTCTGCAGCGCGAGCACGCATCCATGGCGTGCATGCAGACGAACGGTACGGACAAACGCTCTTTCACCCGGTAGCAGCGTGGAGGGAGGTGGGCGTCGGTCTGCATGAGCTGTAGTACAGACGAGAGTTTCAGGCGCTATCAGTCCACTTGACGAGGGCGGCTTCACCTACAGGTGCTTTCCCCGTGCACTGTTGTTTTTATCATTCAGAAAAAATGACTTTCCCTTTCCCCGTCATGATATCTATGTACAAGCAGCATCAGCCTCAAGTATCCAGCTGGAGGGCAGACGGTCTGCAAAGCAAATTATCACGGGAGTAAAAAACAAAACAGAAATTCGACTAACGTTAGTCCAACATAGTTTTAAAATGTTTTTCCCGTATGTTTTCATGTATGAAAAGATCCCAAATGAACACTGTAAGCGGACTACTCGATAACTATAAGCAAATCATTTAAACAGCGTTTGTATAGGAATGATTAGTGTTGATAGATTAGTGTAAATATTGCACTGCCTTGTATCTTGAGAACTGAATCAGCGGGTCCTGCAGTTGCACTTTTTTTATTATTTTCAAATAAAAGGTGTATGTATTTGCCTTTAATCGTTTGTTTACTTGTTTATATCCATAATTAATTTATCCCTGATTCCATTACAAGAAAAACTTTGAGGAATCCTGACCTGCACTGTCCAATATCAGATATTTATTTCACATCATACTGACTGAATTTTTGGCAAAAAACGTTACTGTATCGATTTCAAATCATTGAATCGAATCGTATCGCATCGCATCACATCACATCGTATCGTATTGTATCGTATCGTATCGTATCGCTCTAGATGACCCAAATATTGTCCTTGAATCGTATCGGAACCATTGAAATCGTATCGTATCGTAAAAATGTATCGTTACACCCCTAGTGGACAGTATGGCTAGCTACGTTTTACTAACTGTATCCATTGTAGCCTACATTGTTATCTTGATAGCTAAAAAAGGCGCTGACGTTGGGGAATCGGCTCATGGCTCTGGTTCAACTGTCCACTCACTACACGGCAAACGACGCCCGACAAAGCTGAAATTCGGTCCGACTCTAAAATGAGTTGTGCGGCTCAAAATTCGGGCCAGAAAACGGGCTAAAATCGCACAGCGTACCCCCAGCTTAACACACTAAACTGAAAAGATGATGAACATGGTAGCATTTAAGTATTACCTGCAACACACAGCATTGTCATTATGAGCATGTTATCATGCTGATGTTGGCATGTAGCTCAAAGCACCACTATGCCTAAGTTAGGGATGTCACTTCGGTACCAATTCGGTACTCGTTTTAATGGTCGAGTACGTCATAATGGTCATTTGGTACCAGAGCGGAGGTACTGGAGATGCGATTCTTCCGGATCCTATTGGGACAGCATACACTTACAAGTGTTCTCATCTGCCGTGAAATGAAGGAAGAAGAAGAACGCCGTAACAGCACGGAAAAAAACAACAACACGAGACGTGAAAGATGGCAGCTGCTGCGGCGCTACCTCCGCCTCAACTCATTGAGAAAACAAATAGCAAGAGTCGGGTATGGAAGTACTTTGCATTTGAGGCGGATTTACAAGGAGTAATAATAGATTCGCAAACACCAGTATGCGGTGCAGCAACGGTGCCGTCGTACTTTTCTTTCCAGAGGAAATACTTCAAATTTAGCAAAGCACCTCAAAGACAGACATCCAGACAATATTGTTTGTTTTAAATACTTGAAGGCTACATGCCACTGTTCTGTTTTGTAATGTTAATAGACATTAATTTGTATTTATTACTTAAAGGCTACATGCCTCTGTTTTTTGAAATGTTCAAATGTTTTAATAAAGGAGTGCGTGTTGAATTACATGGGATTTATTGTTTTTTTTACCGTGGTATCGAATTGGTATGGAGAATCGTGTAAATTCACTGGTATTGGTATCGACTACTAGATTTCTGGTACCGTCACATCCCTGGCCTAAGTACAGCCTCACACAACGTGCCTGTAGACTCTTTTCATTCGGGTGAACCAACCCTTTAACACAATAGGAGAGAGGCTAAAATGTTTCTGCCTACAAATAAAAAGAGATGAAAGCAAAAAAAAAAAGAAGGTGAATGTCAGTGTTGCCTTGTCGAGATAGAAACCTCTGAAAATGTCTCAATGAATTATTTAATTAACCATTAGGTTGACGTGCCTGTACGGTCCTTGAATAGTTCCCTATCAGCTGCTCTTGAAGATGGGGGGGGGGGGGGGGGGGGGGGGGCCTTTGAGGAAATTACATTTGAAAAAAAATAAACTTGGAAGAAATCACTTGATGCTCCATTAAAGGACAAGCCGCCGAACGATGAATGGAAAAACGCAGCGTGATGAACGGCAGCAACACGTCTAGCAAAAAATCTAAGATCAAATTGATTGAATAAATTATCATCAACTGTTTTTTATCAGGTGCTTTTTTTTTTTTTTTTTTTGGAGTTGCAGTCCTCGTAGCTCCACAGGCTGGGGAAAGCTGTGGGGGGAAACTGTGAAAGAGAGAGGCGGTGTGGTGTGTCTTGAAGGAGGGGCTTTTGCTGAAGCTGAAAGTTGGTTGGCGGCGGAGGGCAGAGTCACTGTCAGGAACTGGGTAGCAACAGCAGCCCAATACCTCTGGCTTGATGTCGGTGGGAGGAGGCGACAAAGCTCACTGGATGAGATGGAGACAGAGTTGGTCTCTGACAGAGGGGGCCCAGCATCAGCATCAGCATCAGGCCTCCTCCACACATGGAGCCTTACAGGTCTGATGAGGACTGGAGAGCCAGCAGCTGCTGCAGTAAGGAGCTTGGGTGGCTTCAAATCACACACACACACACACACACACACATATACACACACACATATGGCCTGTATTCCTTCAGGAGGTGGCGCTATATGTTCTCTAGGGGGGCACATTACACCAAATGCTATTAAATCACTTGCTTGTCCAAGTTGCTGAGCGAGGCCCTACAGCTGGTTGGAAAACCCTGTATTATTCATCATCATCAACAACACACTGACCACTGCTGTGTATATGCATGCATCAGACATTTGGCTCTGCATAACCTCACAATAGATGATGATCAGCCTTGTTATGTAGAGGCTGAGGCAAGACAAAAAGCAGCAGCAGTCCCAGTAAGCTGTGATATAGTCTGGGCCTACAACAAGAGGCTGCTAATATATAGAAAAGATGGCAGCAAGGAGCTTTATTACACTCCAACAAATGTCTGTGCAGGAATGCAGAGAGGCTATATAGGCAGCATGACATTTTTTTTTTTTTTTTACAGACCAGAGGACCTGTAGGCAATACAAAATGGTAGTCATGTTTGTGTGCTGCTTACCTGCTCTGTGGGCTGCTTGTCCTCCACCACACTATGATGACAGGCCGTCTGTCTGTTGCAGTCCACATTCAATGTGATGCCATACAGAGATGATGCACCTGTTTCTGTTCCACACACAGAATAAATATGGAATAATAGCTGGAGATCAATGTGGTAAATAAGAAAAGGCAGCAGCAGCAGCTGATTATTGACAAACTGTGTCAATCTAAGGTGTTTTAGTGGGGAAGCCTGTTGCCTTTTTAAAAAAACAAAGATTTTAAAGACCCACAAAGCTGCGTTTCCTCTTTTTTCTTGTGCATGTCATGTCTCCGTTTTGTCTAAAGAAGCTCTCCAGTAAATCCCCAGTCCGAGGATGTGGGTTCATCACCATTCAGATATCTCCAGACCTTGGTATATTATAAAACCCCGCAGAAGGATCCTACACTAGTGTCATTAGTAGACTCATGTTTAGCTGTCGGAGCTGACAGCCAGCAGCAGCAGACGCCCTGTGGAGCAGCAGCAGCATCTCCTCCTCCTGCGAGCGCTTTATGGAAACCCTGTCGGTCCTTTCGCATTGTTCCAGTCCAGCCCAGAGAAACCTCATGTTTGATCAAATCCTTTAGCATGCTCCAAACAAATCCCCCCAGGGCTCCTCCTGGTCAGGAAAGGGGAATGCGTTAGCTAGCTAAGAGGCCAGAAAAGCCCCGGGATCCCGGCAGGGCTGCGGGATGACACCGAGGCCGGTCCTCATCCTGTCCTCATCCTGTCCCGCAGCCCGTCAGCGGGCCAGCAGATCACTAACAGGAGGATCTGTGTCTGTGTGGATGAACCACTGACTGACTGACTGAGGAGGAAATGTCCGGATGAGACGCCTGTCTGTCTGCTCCGACGGTCGGTGTCGCTGGCAGGCGGACGACGCGGCTTTCACGCGGAGCTGGATCTGGCTGCAGCTTTCAGGAATAAACGCAGCAGCATCCAATGGTTGTTAGATTAGAACAGGCGACTGCTGCTGCTGCTGATATCGGCAGTGATTTTAATCCCGTCTGAATGGTCCGTGGTGGTCCAGGGGCGGCCTGGAGCTTTAGGGGGGATGTGGGCAGACCCTTCCCACCACAGACTCCCACACAACACCAGTGGTGGTGGCTGGTGGTGACTCCAAAAAAAATAATAATGGGGAAGACGGGAGGAAAAGCATTAACCCATGGTGTCATGTTATTTTATCTCTATTTTCTTTCTTTATTAAACAAAAGAACATAATTCAGATTGAATATACAGGGAGTAGTAGCCAAATAAAACAATAACAAAAGAGTCAGGGATAAATCACACAAGATAAATATATATATATACACTAGATAAATAAATAAATATATAATATATATATATATATTATATATTATATATATATATACAATATTTATATAATATTTATATATATAATATATATGATATATATTATAATTATATAATATTTATAAATAATATATTATATATTATATATATATATATAAATATATTATATAAATATATATATATACATATATATATATATGTATATATATATATATATATATACATATATATATATTAAAAAATTCTTAGTCAAATTCGAAAGTGGTTTCACATATTGTTCAACATCCTTAAAGAAAACAAAATTAATTTATATAGTTAATTTATATTAATGAATAAAATATTTTGCCAACATATCAAATCTATTATAAGAAAATATTGTCTTCTTTTTAGGGTTTTATGAAAAAACCAAACACTACATTTTCCATAATAACGTCTTTAAAGATATGACAAATCTGCAAAATGTATTTTTTTTTTCAATTTCTGCATGTAGGTATTGACGGGGCAATATTTATGAATAATTTTGAGGGACACTTCCTTAACCTTATACACTTTTTATGTATGTATGAGGTATCATCCAGACTTTCTTCCAATAGCCATTATATAATTTACAAATCAATTCCAATATGCCATGATGTTATATCAACATCGTCTTTGAAAGGGAAGGTGTTGCTCTATTATTATTATTATTATTATTATTATTATTATTATAGGGATGTTGTGACGATTTTGTGACGATATTGTGACGAATAAGCTACTGTATTCATCTATCGCTTTACTGCTAGTTCATTACACTCAGTAGCCTACATACAGTGGTAGACAATTGAAGA
Source organism: Sebastes umbrosus (assembly GCF_015220745.1). NCBI lineage: Eukaryota > Metazoa > Chordata > Actinopteri > Perciformes > Sebastidae > Sebastes > Sebastes umbrosus. The sequence goes on from NC_051274.1 coordinate 7,029,599, forward strand.
TGAAATTTGGAAATCCTCATTGGACCAACGCAATGTCAATATTGTATTCTTCTGGTTGTTGATTGGTAAATACCCAAGGGAGGATGTCCTTCTTTGGAGCGTCATTTTACATGTTTTGGCCAATCACAGATTAGCATGAAAAAATGCTAATCTGAAGGCCACTGAAGGCTCCATCGTTCCATGGATCTCCAGCTTCCAGCAGCCCTTACTAGGAGGTTTACTCTTAAATGGACTGGACCAGTACCTGCTCATTTCCTTTATGCAGGCAGGAGTTGTTTTGATAGAGGTTTGGCTGGTGGGAGCCTCTTACTGTCATACAGATCTCTCTCCACCCCTGCGGCGGGCACTGTATGCCCAATTTGGTCGCAGCCCACATAAATTGTTGATCACTGGGGTAACAGTGTCGGATGCACTATAGGGGGTCTTTACTGTTGTTTACTGTTGTTTACTGTTCCGTGTTGAGGAGGTCAGAGTTGTCATTGCCCTCTGCATCCTCACAGCCCTTGAAAAGTGGAGGCATGTCCGAGCAATCGGCGTCCATCGTGTCCGCCCAGCCCGCTGAGGCTCGCGGCTGGTGGATGGATGCTGGTTGTGGCTTTTGGGACAGCTCCTGACAAGCAAGGGTCCTGACTATTGGATACCGCCACTCTGAGCCTCCTTTCCGGGATCTTTTCTGGCATTGACGCACAGTATGCGTCATGACGTGGGGCACAGGTGCGATGCAACCTCTTTGACCTTTGGTTCCGACCCTTTGGCAAGGGTAGCGGCCGAAAACATAGCGACTGGAAAAGTAGGGAATTATGTAAATATTTAGCCGTACTAGGCGTGCCGCAATGTGTTGGACTGTCAGTAAGTAGCATCAGCAAACAAGGTTTAGCCCGAGTTAACAGCGTACCATAAGAGTCTGCTCTCTGCGACACGTCAGCTGAACTCTGGGTACTTGGCTCGACTAACAAGCTAATGCTGACTGAATCCTGGGTGCTCACTGTAACACGTTAGCCGGAGGATATAATGTCACAAAGTCACTGGTTACACTGGTAAACAAATACAGGTTAGCCAGAGGAACAGCTCATCTTGACGCGGACACTGCTCGGAATTATCCTGTGCAATGCCAAAAATACACTTCTTGCTAAGTATTTACTCAGCAAATCCAGACTGTGGGTCGTCGTCTGTGAACTGTTGAGTAGAAATTCCAAGCAAGCCTAGATGAGCTGAGGGAGCTTATTGTTTCTTCACATGAAGAAAGCGAGAACGATTTGTGAGGGGTCGGTCAACTGTGGTGATATGAAGTGACGTGGGCCTGACACAGCTCGACCAGTGTCAGGCCCAGTTGAACTACACACATTCAATAAGACGGCATGGTACTTGGAAATAGCTGCCTTGCACCAGTACATAAAGGTGTGGCTGCCGTATGGAAGCACTAACTGCTAACCACATCCTCCAGCTCAGTACTTGAAACACAGACTTGAGATTGATTTTGATGTTCTTATCTCAATATGTTGAACTGTTCCTAGTTACAGTATACGTTTCCTTTTATATTGCTTTGTGTTTCTTTTATATATTGTCTTAAAGGTTCAGTTGGCAGACAGTTTTTTGGCATCATTGTGCAAAAATTCCATAATAACATTTCAACATATTCAAGTGTTCTGAGAGAGACTTCTGCACCTCCTCATGGCTCTGTTTTCAGGCTTTAAAAAATCCAGCACTTCACGGGACACTTTGGCCAATCACAGGCCATTTCAGACAGAGAGCATTCCTATTGGCTGCGCTCTGGCAGGTGGGCGGTGCTTGGTATTTCCTCAACAGATCTCAACATGGCTGCCGGGTCACAAACGTTCTAATTTTACAGCTAACCAGTACACTACAAGATGTTTCTGAAAACATTTGAGGAGAGAAATAGGCATTACAGTAACAGAATATTGATTCATATTTGATCAGCGCTGCCTAGTTTGACCGTTTGGTCGAAGTTCGCGAGTGATTGACAGACGGCAGACTCCAGATCAGCTCTGACTGCTTGTTTTCCTCCGATTTGTGAAATCTTGCAGATGCCGTTAGGAGCACCAGAGGACACATGATTTCTTTCAGATGACCTGTCTCATGCACTACTGTCAGGATATAGTGACCGTTTTATAAAACATACTTTTAATCATATTTGCTCCATTTCTACCCACTGCAGCATTAATGCCTTTTACATACTGTATATGTCTTATGTAAAGCGCGTTTAATGACCTTGCTGTTGAAAGGTGCTACACAAATAAGCTTTTAATGTCAAATCATGAATGGACAAGATTTAGGAAGTTGAGGATCCAATAGGTTTTGAGTTGCAAAAGTTTTCAGTGATCAAGTTTAATGTAAGGATTTTTAAAGAAATAAATAGTCAACAAGCAATATCCACACAGTCCCGATGATGATGATGATGATGATGATGATGATGATGAATGTCGTGTTGACTAACGAGGCAGCTGCAGTGCTGCTCCATGTATTCTAATGGCAATCACGCAGGGTACTCAGATCTGCGTCTGCAGCCCACTGGGCTGGAGTGAGCGGAGGTCACTGGAACATATGGCAGCGGTGATGACATGAAAAGCTTCACAGTATGGTCTGGATCGCTGCCTTCCTCACGGCCAGTTAGTTGTGTTTTTGTGCGGTGGGGCTTTATGCCTCAACAGCTGTCTGCTCAGCTGGAAGCTGGACACTGCAAACACTTACCACAACTGCTCTTCTCCTGGAATAAGCGAATAGTGTCCTGTACAAGCTTTGCTCACGTCATCATTTGGAGTGTAGATATGGAGGAGAGAAACCTGCTGGGAAGATTTAATATCATTGTGTATTTTGGATGAACTAAGTTGAGGAATATTCAATTGCTTTATTGCCTTTTAAAACTAGAAGAGCGGTTTCAGTGAAACAGCGAGGACCCCGGACAAGAGACTGAATGAACACTGGAAACTGACAACATCAGCTGAATGTGAACACCAGTCACAGCATTCACTGGAAGACGTTAAAGGTCATTGAGCATGAGTCAGTGAACGACTGATCTATATAAACAGATTCTGCAATCATAGGCATCAGGACAAGATTTTGGTATCGGAAGCGTTTAGAGTTTTGACCAATCACGTTCGAGCAGGCTTTGGTCTAATGCAGGTAAACAGTCCGTCATACCGACAGCCGATGGGTTACGAGACTGGTGGACGACTGGAGAAAGAACAAGGAGGACATTCAATTCAATTCAATTCAATTCAATGCAACATTCACATGTAACACCAGAGGTCGTCTTTGAACCGAGACAGAGATTACTATCTCCCCCCTTATACAAACACCTGTTATCACGTGCCTAAAATTCCATAACCCATGTCGGTCACATGACACAGCCTGGTCACCTAAAAAATTACGTTCCCACACAACAAAACTGCATCTTTGCTCAACACAGGACTTTCTCCTAGGAGACCGCTGTTTGTGTCCTGTGTGATACCAAAAGTCACCGTTGACTTATTTTAATTTAAACTTAAATAACATAACAAAAATGCTTATTGTAAACATGCTAAATGTGAGATTGGGAGCATTTCTATTGCTTCCGATCGGCTCTCAACACGGCGATGGCAGCAACACTGTTGCCAGAGCTATCAGTGTTAACCTTGGGGGAACCGGAGGGTGGGCGCTAATATGCTTTGTTGTTTGCTTTTGTTTTGTTTTGTTTCAATTTACGAGTTGTTTAAAACTGCGACTGTAATCCGGGAGAAAATACGTTTCCCCTCGAAACGTAATTGAGAATACAGTTTAGTTGTATAGGAACGTCATTTTGTAGGAGACAGGGTTGCTTGATGACAGCTGAGCCAACTCTATATATGCACTGACGAGAAATGTAAAAGTTTACAAGGTCTAAAATTAACTGTCCCACTCAATTTTAATAAGTGTTGTTTTTAATTGTGAATGTGGTGAATATGCATCTGAATATACCACACGTGGATAGAACGTCCCACGCTGGAACTGGAATGACTTAACACTTCCTTGTAGTTCTGATATGATCTCCAACAGGCTCAACAACAACATGATACTGAGTAATAAAATCCTGTTTTGTTTTTTTTCTTCACTTTCATATAGTTTCGTTTTTTGTTTTTTCAAAAAAGGGAAGTTTGAAGTGTGACAAAATTTGACTGAAAATTCCGACAACTGAAACCCAAGTCACTCAGAAACACAACAGCAGGTAGCCAGCGTGCAGCCATTTCATCAAGGATTTAAGTTCCATTGAATAATATGATAATGATAAATTCATATTTTTGTAGGCAACACCCCCCCACCCCACACACACACACACACACACACACACATATACATTTCTTAAAATTGTATTATATAATATAATGTGTATATAATATATATATACTTATCGAAAATTATATTTTTATTAACATCATTTAATAATTATATGCTAAAATAGCATATAATTGTTAAAATAGCACATATATTGTGCTTTTGTGGAGTTTTTTTTAAAGAAATTTCAAAGAAGTTATTTTTTTTTTTTAAATTAAATGTATTATTATATTATTAAATGTATTAAATAAATTCTCAGCTATTGGGAAACTGCCGAATATAATTGTTAACTAATGCTTATAATAAAGTAATTTTTGATAAATTTTGAGGTAAATATTGGGGTAATTTGACCATAATTCCAAAGGAATTTTAAATAGGTCACTTGCTAATGATCACCTAATTACCATGAAACTTGTGGACCTGTAAAATGAAGTGTTACCGTAACATTTTATCTTAATATCTCACTTTTTACCTTTGTCAAACTTTTCACTTCTGCTAAATTAAAGCAACTCTAATCTGTACATCTCGTACAGTTTCGGATAAGTCTTGTCTAGTTTGAAAGAGTGTCATTTCTGATCCCTGATGATTCATGAACTAACCTACATCAGCAGTTGTAGTTACAGCTTTTGTTGCTAGTGGCCACATTCAGACCTCAATCGCTACCGTAAGACGCGACAGCTGATTTTAATGAGTAAAAGAGAGCAGGGGTGGTTGAAGTGGACCTATCCCCATCAAACTGCTTTCATTTTGATCAGCGAGAAGAAAACATGACTCATCTGAGATCAAACATCACAGCTTTTATTATTTCACTTTCTCCTAGCTAGAAAAAAATAAGGTGACCTGGAACTAAAACTTAAGCTAAATAAAATAAGTTATGCTGATAAACAACTACATTTGATGAGTTTATCAGCTCATCACATGAAGTTTCGAGGCTAAACTGATGATTATAAATTATGAAATGAATGTGAGAATTAGATTCATTTAATCGGCGTGACTTGAATCAAGCCAGGAGTTGCGAGGTGAAAACCAGAGGAGCGTAAGTGACATTTTAGGCAAAAAATGAGTTGAAAATGAAAGCTCTTGATGAGCTCTTTCTTCTATGTGAAGTCCAAACCGATACAGAGTTATTAATCAAAAAACACTGAACTATTTGGGGCCAAAAGGGCATAAGTACACTTAAGAAAAAAAAGAAAAATATATTGATAATACATCATTTATTTAATATATAAATTAATGTCACATTATTGTTCATTGTCATCCACATGTTTATGATGTTTTAATAAAGATGGAATTTAATAAACAAAGTCAGGATGGTCATTTTTCTTTTGGCTCTCCTGTAAAGTTGGTCAAATGTCCACTCTGGTTCTCACCCCCTTGTATGATAAAAGTTGATGTATCATAACTGATTATAATAGATTTTACAGTCTATTGCATGCATGGCATGTGTGTCAGCACTAACTGAAACAAGATTTACTATGGGGCTGTTTACTTCATTGCACTTGACTGTAAATAGGTTTCTATTTTCAAGCATGCATTTGAATGCATAAATAATAAAATAAACCATTCAACAACAAAAAAGGTTATTTAGAAAATGATACGTTAAATACACACATGCAAAACATGTAAATAATTATTTAAAAGAACACTCAATTTCAAATAAATACGATGACCCAAGTTTCAGTGACGAAATGATGAAAAGATGAAAGATATAAATGCAGATGAACCAGAATTTATTATCTTTCCGTGATTCACTCATTCAAATGAGACACTTTGAAAACCACCTAATCTGACACCAGCGGTTAACATTTGGAACACTCAACATCGTACTCGTTCATATACACGAATGCTTCATCATTAGCATCGGACTATTTTTACTCAGAACTACACTTTTCAAAACCATAAAACACAAGAATGTATAAGTCTGAAATAACAGGACTTGTTATTGATGAATACATTTTAAGGGTATAAATGCTGCACACACATAGTATTTTACATCCAGTGGCATCCAGCAGACATTTACTTCATATACATCTGCCTGTCATATTGTATTCTAGTGGTAACAGCCCACTCTTTCTGCTCAGCTTTTGTCTTAAATAATCGATCTTTCATTCAAATGGAAAGAAAATGTGGTGGTGGCACTAAAATGTAATAAAATGGAAAAAATAGAATATAAATTGAGCAAATGTTTGGTATTTAAACATAATACAACTTGGAATTAAAACACCAGAATGTACTACAATATTTTACATTGGCTCTTTGCTCACTTTCAAGTTTAAATTTGTCAAACTCTGAACAATGCTGCATTTTTTATTTTTATTTTTGAAAATCACACAGCAGACAAAATAAAAACAGTATCAAATGAAGTAACACATCACGCAGTAATTTTTATCTGAGCATCACAACATTGTTCAGTACTAATTTTCATTGTAGCATTTTGAAATAAAATGATCATTATCAAATAATGCTGTCGAATAGCAACTCATTTTCATCAAAACAGAGTAAACCCAACCTCCTCCGTACATAAACCTCCACGGACTATCATGAAACTTATTTGTGACAGGTCAAAAACGAACGTAATCGACAAAATAGGCTGTTTCCTTGAAACGTAATTCACAATGCAGTTTCATTGTATGGGAACGTAATTTTAGGATGACCTAAATAAAAAAAACACTAATAATATGCATCGATATTGTCTTTGAAGTATCTTTATTTCATTATTTCATGTTTAAAGAGAGGTTCGCTTCTTTAATGTACCGATTGTGCAAACTTTACAGAATATTGACATTAAAGCAATATGCATATGTGTTATTGTTTTTCCATTTTTGAGTAATTTCAAGTGCACAAAGTGAAACTTTGTACATATTCACTATACATACATACATGTATAGGACAGATACAGATATAGAAATACAACAGTGCTTGTCAATCTTCTACAGATATGTCCAGTCTTCCAGCGTTCATTGGGTCCAAGAGGGACATCTAATCATGTGGCTGGTGATCATAAACTTTCCTCCTCCATGAGGAAAAGAATTCCTCTATGAGGTTGAGGAATGGAGAATAGGGTCATAAGTAAAACTGGCTCCATCTCGGGATGAGCTGTAAACCAGTTAGTGACAGGAAGAGATGGTGAAACACCACATCGTCTCATACAATTACAAAACCTCCTGGGGCCTGCCCCACTTCCCCCGTTTGTCCCAATCAGGAGTTTATGAATTTTTTATTAAATTTATTTTTACAAATAGAAGTCTAATTTACAGTAAATTTGTGTTATAACAGTTTTTACAATAGTATGTAAACACATGCAAAATGGAGTGAAAATACACAGAGGTTTTGGTGGTACAGTTGAAAAGATGTGGTCCTTTTGTGTCAAAGCAATGAAAAGCAATCCACATTGATTTCTGATGTGCTGACTGTGTGAAGAGGTTTGAAAAGTGAAAAACTGAAATTTGTTCTCACTCAGCTTTTTTTCTTTTTACACTTCTGTTGCTCATTCACTGTGTGAAAACATGCAAATGTACAAAACTTCTGATCAGTCTGAAGTCACATTGTTACCTGGTGTTTTTGCAGAAAAAAAATAGAGGCAGAGAAAGCAGAAGAGGCAGCGGCAGCGTCGGGGTGAGTGAATGTAAGGGTGGGAAGGGACAACAGCTGTCCAACCTTTGTTGTAGTGTCCTATCTTCTGCAGTAAAACGCAGGCCACAGTGGTAAACCGCAACAGAATATCTCCATAGTCAAATTTAATGAATTAATGAATTAAGTCACATTTGGACATCTGATGAGGATGCCTCCTGGAAGTCTCCCTTTAGAGGTTTTCATGTCCAAAGAGGTCCCGGGGTAGACCCAGAACACGCTAGAGAGGTTATGTACCTCGTCTAGCCTGGGAACACCTCGGGATCCCCCAGGAAGAGCCGGAAAACATTGCTGGGGAGAGGAACCCTGCTAAGCCTGCTGCCCCCCACGACCCGTCCCCGGATAAGCAGAAGTCAATGGATGGATATGTGCCCAACCAGGTCGTATTAAATGGCGTATGTAAGTGCAAATCATTTTGCATGCAATAAGAATGCCGTTCTTGCTTTTGGCATGTCATTTGTACGCCATGTAGTATGTATTGACCGCAATATGCTACACTCAGAGCTAGTGACGTAAAATAAAAAGTGAGAAAGACAGAAAGGCTTTGCTTGAGTGGAGTTGGATGGGTCTGACAAACACAGGACTTTCAACCAGACCGGAGACCTCCGATTGGCACTTAACGGTAGGTAGCCTCGCTATGATGCTAATCGGAGCTTCGAACCAGGGGTGTGTGAATACAAGGTGGGAAGGGACAACAGCTGTCCAACCTTTGTTATAGTGTCCTATTGAACAATCTGAAGTTCCATCAGACTGCAGTGGACCAAATTAGCAATTACGTTGTAATCCTGCTCACCACGACACGGTGAAATAGACACATATTGCATTACTTCAGTGATGCTTAATAGTAATAAGCATTGAACTTGTGCTGAAATTAGTTGTGTGCATTCTGAGCATGTGTTTTGCACTTTGTATGTACTGTAAGGACAGCATTTTCTGTTCAAAGGCAAGAATTTGGTTCAGTCAGTTTGGTTCTTTGCGTCAGAAATTTTGCATATTGAAACTTTGCTACAAAAACAGAGTGAAAGCATTTGGAAACGGATGCCTGAGGAAATAATGGATTTCAGAGAGCGCATAACTCCATTAAATTCTCTACAACTGTTATGTTTGTTTGAGTTTTAACCTGCATCTGATGTGCATGGTTTTATTTTATTTTATTTGTAGCTGTTGTAACAGTAGCAAAACATCTCACAAACAGAAAAAATAGGTGCACAAAAAACACATCTGACATCTGAGAATGAAAAAACAGCTCGACAAGCTTAATAATAATAATGGCAAAACTTTCTAAAAGAAGTCGAGATTCGAAAGGACTCAGGCTTCCGCTGTGTCTCGGTGGCATTCTGATGAGATGACCTTTGGCAACACAAAAAATAACCTCAGAACAAGCTGTTTACACCTGTTAAAATGTCATACAGCATGTTACTGGGCTTCCCCCCCGCTTACTGCTTGTTAATACTTCCTTTCAAAAATGTAATGGTGTACCATTTGAGGTTGTTCATACTGAATATGGCTGAGATAATGAGTTTACACAGAACACTCATTGTGACACCAGGAAATAATATTTCTGAGGAATTTCAAACAAAAATGAGAAAAGCATCTAGTCTAAAAACAAAGACTTTATAGAAAGCTTAAAAACTGGTAATTGTACTTTCTACTGACTCATCACTGCTGGTGTAGGTAAATTCTGTCTGATATGACACTAAAAATGCACAGCACACAGACAGTAATACATTCAGAACATGAAAGCTGAGGTGGAAAATAACTAAGTACAGTTGCTTCAGTACTTTACTGACAAGATCACTGTTTCATTGTTTCATGTTAATTGCTGAGATCTGTGAACATGGTGACATTGCTATAAAGAAGTCGGTGCAAGAAACACGAGCAGTCAGACGATCAGGCAGGTTTAAAGAAAACTATGGTTTACTTCAACTTGGGTCTTCATTATGACCTTGATTTAATCAGGTAGTGTCATTGAGATCAAGATTTCTTTTGCAAGAGGTACCTGATTACAGCGGGGGAAATAAAAGATAAGACACACAATAGAAACACAGCCAGCATCAGAAACAATCACACACATCTCTAAAAATGTTCAAAATAATTCAAACAGGATGTGCCTTTGTAATTCATTCCATTTATATGGTCTGTCCAATTTCAGTTTTACTGGTGTGGCATCAAGAGTCATGCCAAGTTCCCACTACAAGACTTTCGAAGTCATCAGAACTCTGTACTGTTCACACTACACAACTTGCTGTCTTGTAATTGTGAGTCTTGAAGTCATCGTGGTTTTCACACTACATGATTGAATGGAGACAGGCGGTCACACACTACAAGATCTTTCACCCGATGATGCCTCCAAACTACGTTTTGTCACGAAAACACACGCAAGAAATACGTGGTAAGTGGTGTGAAACTGAATGCGAGACACACTGCTGATGTTGTTGCCGATAAGCCTGTGTCCACCGGTTCTCACACTCTTTTTTACTATTTATTCCTCTAGGTGCAACAACAACTTTGCTCCGTGTTGCCAATGCAACACATACAGTAAGTTCCTATTGTTTCAGACGATCCCCGCCCTCACCCCAGGTTTATCCTCAATCCGTGTCTTGCACTCTCATTGGCTGATATTTAGCATGCTCGATATCTGGAATGTGTCTTCGAGGTATCGGCTTGCGTCTGCATGCGAGCCTTGCGGCTCGCGTCTTTGAGCAGCTCACACATGGTGCTCGAACGCCGATTTACCTCTGATCTGCCGGGGCTTTTGTCGCGTGGTGTGAACCAGCTATTAGTCAGTTGTGGGAACTGTTCTGATGAACTGTAGTTTTCAATTTGAGAAAGTATGTGATATACTGAGGCAGCTTTAGTTTCTTTGGGTCCAGACCTTAGAATCTGCCCACTCCCCTGAGTTGACTGATTTGTCAGGTGTCATGACACAAAACAGCCTCTGGGTCCCCCAGGAAGAGCTAGAAAACGTTGCTGGAGAGAGGGACGTCTGAAATACCCTGCTAAGCCTGCTGCCCCCCGCGACCTGGCCCTGGATAAGCAGAAGTCAATGGATGGATCTGTGCCCAGCCAGGTCGTACTAAATGGCGTATGAATGACACAGTAAGTGCAAGTCATTTTGCATGCAATAAGAATGCCGTTCTTGCGTTTGGCATGTCATTTGTACGCCATGTAGTCTGTATTGACTGCAATATGCTACGCTCAGAGCTAGTGACATAAAATAAAAAGTGAGAAAGACAGAAAGGCTTATGGTGGGTGGGAGTGGAGGTGGATGGGTCCAACAAACACAGGACTTTCAACCAGACCGGAGACCTCCGACTGGCTACTGGCTTCTAAAGGTACAGGTCCAAAGGTCGGCAACCCGGTCCGAACAACGGTATGTTTTTTTGAGCGGGATGGAATAGGGGTTAATGCGGTGCTCCAGCTTTTTGAAAAATCCGCTCTTCGCTCCACCCAAAATCCTTCTGCTCTTGCTCTGGTCTACACACACACATACAGAGGGATGAGGAGCTGCTGAGTGCAGACAGTGCCGTGTGTGTCCACACAGTCCACAGGAGCAGAGCCGGCCCTGACCAATTTGGTGCCCTAGGCAAGGTTGTAGCTGGTGCGCCCTACCTTAGCCCCTAACTTCTGTTATGATTTGACGCTATATAAAAATAAATTGATTTTGAATTGAATTAGTAGGGCCTAAAATACCATGCTCATAATTTGATCTTCAATTAGGGTGTCCTGGATGCACACCCACGTGCCCCGCACAGCTCTTGCATGCGCAAAAAAGAAAAAGCAATTTCACTGGGAAAGTCCCATTACCAACTGCTGTGGGTACAAATTCATCTACATTTGACTGGTATATTGAACACAAAAAACCCACAAACTTTAAAGGTCTTTGTGAAAAATAAGTTAAGACACTGATGGTTTATTGGTCAATTAGGTTTGGCTATCTTAAGTGTTACACATATGGAGGAAGTTTTTGGGTTGTGAAGCAACATAACGCCAGAGAAGTATTATTTTATCTATCCTCATTGATATAAATGTAGTGGATATAATAATAGAAACACAGTTCAGTATAACTCAATATAGTTCAACAGCACCACAAACTGCAGCCTTCAAAGTGGACATAAAGTTGAATCAACAGCTCTCTAAAACAGTCTCAACACAAACTGAACATTAGAACCCTCATGAAGGGAGGATTTACTGCAGGACTGTTGTATTAAAGCATATTAGTTTTTAACTAGTTGGACCTAATAAACTGGCACATGAGTGTAAAAAGAGTGTTTCAGTCTTATCCATGCCAAACTCAGATCGGACGTTGATTTGGCACGAAGTTTCTAAAAGACATTCTGCAATTGGAAAACCAAGAAGAGAGTAGTTCTGTAGTGAGTCGAGAGTTTTTGTATTCATACACTTTGGTCAAGTAATTCCATAAATGAGTAAATCTTTTTACCATATTTAAACCGCAGATGGAATAAATATACTATAAAGAGAAAGATGACAAAAAGCTTTTCTTTGAAATTCAGAATTCAGGAGTTTCACTATAAAATGTCACCGGCACTGGTAGAATTCGGCCTCTAATGAAACAAACACTCATCGCTGAATCCGCTGAGTAAGCCCTCACATCCAACACCCTTTGTCAAGGAAGGAGTGAATCATTGGCATATCGACAATATGATTTTCAGTCTGAATCACAAACGCTGAGAGGGTAACATCATTTACAGTACACATGCAAGTCTCCAGAACCTTGTCAGCGAAATCAATAGAGAATCGTCACCTTTTCATCATATGCTCAGTGGGATCAGAAAGTAAGTAAGTCATCAAAGCTTTTCTCACACTGTTGATATTCCCACGAGAAAACAATTCACACAGTAAAATACAGTATTGCCCTTACACGAAAGATTATGCAGTTTCCCGCACACATGTGCATCACTTATGTTTGACAATTCATCAGAACCTAAGACAAACACATTCACGTTCACATTCAGCTTGAAATGAATGGAAGGTAGAAAAAGCCCATCAAGAGGAAGTTATGCTTTGGAAAAAGCTAGTAGTAATTCAAAGTATACCTGCAGGAAATAGACTTCAACATGCAAAAACACAGGAAAATACTGTTTTACATTAGACATTTGGTAATCAAACAAATGAGGGTGGAATTCCATTTTGCTGCTTCAGTTTCAGGGTCCTGGTATTGCAACACGTTCTCATCGCAACTCATCACATACTGATGCCTCGGAGTCACTTTCGGTCACAGCAAACACGTGCTTAATGTTGTTAAACAAAACCCCTTATTTAGGATTAAGCAACAAAACCACTTAGTTAAGTTTAGGAAAAAAGCAACACGGTTGAGCTTAAAATGACTGAAAATGTGACTTGATGTACACGGGACACAAACGATCAGCTGATTGTAAAGTGAAAGTGAAACGTAACGCACGGGACACAAACAGCGGTCTCCTGGATAAAAGTGTTGTTATTGTTGTACTGATCTCCCATTAACAAGTAGACCAACTCAAAATCACAAGGACTCTGCTGACAAAAACAGCAGCGCTCAGGAAACTGTTGGACATCCTCGGATCTATGAAAATATGAGAGTCAAAAGTGAAGTCAAAAAAAGGAAGCAAGGTCAGTATTCCTATGTTGGACACATATTTACACAACCAGCTTACCATCACAGGACAGCAAACATATCTCCTGAAAAACGTTTTTATACCAATAAGACATTAGTAAATGTAACATGTAATGTCATTTAAATATATGTAGATCGACAGTAAATATTTAACATGAATTTAAATGGTAAATCTAAAATCTAACCGTTTTCTCACTTTAAACCTCACTGACTTTATTTCAATCACTTTGTTACACTTACTACAAATAGTGCCCAATGTATGTTTTTCATATTAGCAACAGAAATGTAATTTGATTACATCATTATTATAGGCCTAATGTTTTTCTTACATTCTCCAATTGTAAAAAAAATAAAAAATATGTAGCCTATACACCGAATAAAAATTGTCATAATTTCCATCAACTAAAATATAAGTCATAGCCTATGTATGTCTTCGGCCCGGCGCTTTATCCTCTAATTTTGCCGAATCTTTATAGCTCAATAGGCTAGCTATGGACTCCACATCCCAAAAAAAGAAAAGATTTTGAGTAATTTTATAGTGCGTGGACAGATTCAACAACAACAATATATTTAATAATATATTTGAAAGACATTTTCAGAACAAGCACACTGCATTTGCCCAATAGCCAGCAGGAGCTTCTAGCCAAATCTCCTGAGATGTTTCTTCAATGTCCTGCCTCTCATTTGGACTTGGGTTCTGACTGCATTAGACTTAATAGATTGTGTTAACTTCATTACGAGGCTCAAATATGTTTTGCAGCTCCAGACAGAGTTCTTTCATTTTTTTTTTGGATCCAAAAAAGGCTCTTTTGATAGTAAAGGTTGCTGACCCCTTACCCTAACCTTACCCATCACAACGAAATGCCTGACCCCAACCATTACCCTAAACCTAAACCAAATTCTAACCTGAACCTTAAAACCAAGTCTGAACCCCCAAACAGGCCTTTGAAGGTCTGTCCGAGGGTGAGGACCTCACTCTGATGGTCTAAAACTCAAATTGGTCCTCACAAAGATAGCTGTACAAGAACACACACACACACACACACACACACACACACACAAGTTTAGAGATATCCTCTTTTGACACTTGATATCAGCCCCACACTTAGCATATCCTAATTACTCTGGATAAAGACCTCACTGTCTACAGACTCACACTTTTTTTTCTGTTAACATCAAACTATTCACAATAAGCTCTGTGGATTACTGTACCCTGAGTAACAGTATTTCTGAGAAAACAAACTGACAGGTTTGCACACCATAAATGCAATTTCCATTCACCTCTACTTTACTGGGGTAGTGAGGAAACATGTACAGTATTTACTGCTAAAATTAAGTTCAGAAATATGTTAGTGATTTTAGTGAACCAACACTTTAAATAAAGGACCATAGCAGTAACGCTAAATGAATATGTTTTTGCCTATAACTCCAGGCTAGTTTCAACTCTCTACACGTTGTTTTGAATACAGAAGTGAATGTTAGTCGATGGATTCTTGAAGGCAGGACAAACGTAATTGATCAAAATGAAGAAAAATGCATCTTTGTTATTTGAAAAGCAGCAGAGAACTCCTTTTTCATTAGAAGCACATTTTCTTTCATTCACGCTTCAAAGAAATCCCGTTTGATCAGAAAGATCAACAACATCATTTTAATGTCATTTTGGAAAGTATATACAATCACTTCTAACAGATCTGGAATGTATCGAAAGATGTGTTAGGATTCATGTATCCCTGATGCAGGTACACTGAACTCATAAAATAATCAACCTGTTTACTTGTAGCTGATGAAAGCACTTAAGGACAGAAGGAGGTTAAACGTGTGGAAAAAGCCGTTATTTTGCTGGGGCACAAAGGCGGCCTGTTTGTTCTTTTTGCTCAAGTATAAAACAGCTTACAGCAACAAAACATATTTTTTTCAGGCTGTTGTTGGAAAGTGTAAAGGTTGCTGTTGTAGTTTCTTGTTGTGTTGTGATTTGCTGAGGAACAGCTCAGCTTCTCCTGTTGCGGGTATATAAACTGAATGGATGTCTGTCTCGCAGCTTCTATGTGCCCTCTTTCTCTGAGACTGCTATCAGGTGAGTGTATGACTTCATTCTAGTGTCAGTACTAACATCAAGTACTACACACATTATTTAAATAAAGATAGTAAGATGATAAAATATTTTTGAAATTTAAATTTAATAACTTTTTCTTTCAAACAGCTGAGCTGAAGCTAAAACTATAAATGCAAACTTTTCAAAAATGCACACATGATATATGGTTTAGATTTTATGGTGTAGTACACTTTCCTCTATTTTTATTTTTTTTTTCTTTTACTTTTTTTGTGTGTTTCCAACCTATATCACGCAGTCGTGCAGTCCTCTTCAGACCGCGTTCGTCTGTCACAATTGCCGAAAACCATATTTCCTGTGGAATAACTCCCTCTCTGAATCATTTCTAAGTATCTCAGAGGCAAAGAGGAGGTTTCTACACGGAGGTGATACGGTAAGCACAAATCTTACTGTTTTACACCAAAACTTCAAATCATCTGACTGGGATCATTACAGAGTGTACAAAAGGGAAAAGACTGAGAATATGTATGTGTAGGATTAGTTTATGTGTTCAGTCAGAGCATTCCTTGTGAATGTGGCCTGTGTGTAGTCGTAAATGTCCAAATATTTCAAATCATGAATATACTAACAACACGCACAAAAGTATTCAGAGTGACAAAAACAACAGGCCTCATTGGTTGAGAGAACCAAAAGTCACTTTTTAGCGATAATTAAGATTAAACCAAACTGGCAATTATGAAGTCGATCTATTATGCTCAGTACAGTGAAATTAAAGCTGCATTTTTTTGTTTAAATTCATTAGCAAAATATCTTTTGAGAATCTCTGAATAAACATAAAACATTTGATTTGATTGTTCAGCTGCACGTAAAATTGTAGTGAATGCAGGAAACATTAAAAGGACGCCACTTTGTCAGATTATATGAGAACACTCGCCAAAAAAAAAGCTAATTTATTTAAAACATATTCATCTGCCAAAGTGAATTTGATCATAAATGATCATATTTTATACATTACCAAATATGTTTACGTCTAACGTCAATACATAAAATACATTTTTACCTCAACATCACATCTGCCTATTGGCAAGGAGCATCCGGCATACCACCATCATCAGGGTCTTCAAATATAAAGTCCAATTCGTCGCTGACATCTCAGATTTGAAAGACATAATAAATAATACTGATAATGAACATGAGAGCGGTTCTCAACCTATAACCCCCAGAAAGAGTTGCAACAGAAATTAATATATACAGAACGAGGTGTGTTTTTTCTGACCTGCCTCTAAATTATTGGATAACGATAGAGCTTCAGGCCTCTGAAAATTATTTAAATTGGTCACTGTCTTTGTCTTAACTGGCAGTGAGAAATATTGGGGAGCACTGAAATATGAAGACTGTAGACGGACTTTATCCTGTCCAATACCAGTCTTAACCTGCATATTGAAATAAAGACAAAATCTGTCATATTTTCCTATAAAGTATTCCATCATATTCTCTGTACATTTATAATTAAACTAAATGCTCCTTACAGGCCCAGGTGTCTTTCAGTTACAAGACAGTGCTTGTTGGATTGTCTGGTTTCGAAAGTCATCTTCAGACCACCTTAGGGCGCGTGTGAAAGAACACAAATTTCATGTCTCACCAACGCAGCCCCTCGCATTGCTTTAATGCAGGAATGTTTCGGTCTGAACACCCGCTGTTCTGCTAGAGACTTGTGTGTGTGGGGGTGGGGGTTTCAGAAACTGAAGATCCCACAAGCACGCTATTCACCAAATATTTGGTTATAAACAAAGTTATTATTCTCTGTCCAGTTTTGTTTGAAAGCTTAATTTTCACTGGGGTTGTGAATAACATGTAGCAGGAAATGCAAACACACACCAAAAAATTTACTAAAATACTTCTCCACAAAATAACATTAATTTTGGAAACAGGAGTTTGAAAAAATAATCTAGTGAAGACGTTTCTCTTTAAAGCTCAAGTCTAGTCAGCCATGAGGTTGGACATGTAAATACTACAGAAGCTGATTACAGCTGCAGTTGACACTTTGTCATTTTTTAGCTCAAGATTGCAACATAATTATATAATTTTCTCCAGATAACCAATGACGATGTTGTGGTGTTCATGTTTCTCTAAAAGTATGACTGTCCTAATGTAATGATGAGGAGGATATCAGCACATCTTGTGATCTTTTTTAGAGATAACTAAAGGTGTCGTGACAATAACATTCTGTGTAGGCTTTTTTCTTTTTCCATTTCCCTCCTGTCATTTTAAACGTTTTGATCTGCAGCGGTGCCTCTTAGTCTGAGGGTGGAGGGGAACGATGAAACCCACTCTGATAGCTGTGATGCACAGAAACCTATACCAAAACAAAGAGATTACTAAAGTGTGATCTTGAGATAATGAACCTGTTTAAGTAGGCGACCGCAGTTGGACCTATACTATCTCTTTACTGCTAACAAGATCAGTTTGGTTTGGTTAACCTGAACTATACTCTATTATCCATGATATACTACATAGCCTACATAATGTATCAGGCTTTGTCAGGGATAGAGTAAGAAAGTCCTGGATATATTTCTCCATCAATTTATCAAGATGGAGACACTGTTGCAGAAAGATTCATCAGAATTTTGAAAAACTGAAATTTGTCATGATAAAAAATGTATATAATTGAATTAAATTTAGGTTTAAAACCAATTCAGATTAGCCCAATTCAAATTTGGTACTTGGCCCACAGATCTGACATGTTTGTTGCAGGCCTGCAGGACTCTGATAATATAGTCTCCATGCTCCATCTTCTTAAACAAACCGAAAAAAATAACATTCAAGATTTAATTCTTTATTGCTATTTCAATGCTGATAATTCATTTTGTGACCACACATAAAAAAAAAGTTGTTTATATATGGTATACGCATTACAGTGTTACTGTTAAACTACACTGTAAAACAGTTACTTTGATCTAAAAAAACTGAACTAAAATAAAATATGTCAACCATTTTTTTATGTTTAGAGAACCTCTTGGTATTTTGAGAAAGGAAACCTAATATACAGTAACTGTAAGACTAAAAACTGAGTAGAGCCAACATGAAAAAGCCAATAGATTGAGTCCAACCAACTTAATTAAAGTCAGCATAAGAATTACATCAGACTTGATTAAAAGAGGCACCATCGAATATGATGAAACCAAGTACTCCTACTTTGTGTTCACAGTCTGTGTGAGGCAACCAAGTCATGCCTTTTGTTTTATTTAACAATAAGACATTCAAATCTGCAATCACAGATAATATTTTCCAAAATGTCGCATTCTAGAAGAGTTCAACTTCAAACAAAATAATAGAAGATATCTAAAATAAATAAGGAAAACAAAATATAAAAACACTTCAGTGTTTTTCCCTGATAAGTCTTTGGTTGGGTTACCTTTCATTAGCTTGTTTACCGGATTGCACGATGCAGACCTGAATCGAAACACCAAACACATTGCCAATACATGGTAATGTGGACTGCTATCACACTGAAAGCTATACTAATGTAGGTAAAACTTGGATTAAAACACTGCAAATTAGGTGCAATTTATGTAAACACAAATTAAATATTAATAAATAATGCTTTGGCAACATTTTTTTTTTAAACTTTCATGCCAATAAAGCCACTTTAAATTGAATTGAATAAACGGAGAGTTCATTTATTTGATTATATCTACATTTATATGTAAGTAGTATGACCTGTACTATTGGAGGCAAATATGACGTGACAACGATGTCAATTAACCCTTGAACACTCGGTTGGGTTATTTTAGTTCAAAGACCTGAAAACAAGAGTCTCCTACACATTTATTTTTTGTAAGTATCAATGCGATTGGGATGTGTGAGTTGAAATATGGGAGCATGTGAGTAATAAAACCGCACATCATAGTAGTAGCAGTATGAGGCATCTGCAACTTTCCACACTGTAATGTGGCTGATTTCAAAATCCAAACAGAAAATACTTATTCAAAGTCATTTGTGGCTGACGAATGTTGACTCGCGGAAATACCAACCAAATATCAACCATCGCATCAGATCACTTTGAGTATGGAGTGTTGTAACTAAAGCTCTCCTCACTTTGACAAAACAGACACACAGACTTTGATGGGCTTCTTCTCTGGGAGGTAAAGTCGAGAAAGAAAGCCAGAATGAGAGATGACAGTAAGAAGCCACAAACAATGCTGGGCGCTCTCACTTTCTACTGAATTCTGTGGGTGTGCATTTGCATGTTGGCTGTTTGGTTTACTGTATAGATGCGCACTTCCCTACCGCCTTAAAGAAATCTCTGATGTGACAGTCAAAGCTGAAAGAAAGGAGCCCGCTCTAAAACTTGATATGATATGTTATTTACACAATGGCAATAATTGTTGCTTCATAGAGAGATATGTCATGTCATTAGCTTTCATATGAGCTTCTGAGGGCTTAATGGTTAACAGGATTAACCGCTGCATGCTTTTACAATATGGGAGAAGATGAAGGCAAAGACGTGCAAGTAGATATTACGTATCCAGGGGCTGGTTGGATACTAGGACTGTCATTCTCACTAAAAAGTGAAAATGACTAATTTAATCATAGAAAGTTAGACAACTTAACAACTAACAAAAAATGTAGAATGAGGTACGGAAGGTAAAGACTGCAGTAACCCTTGTCATGTAGCTGTCAGTGGAAAAATAATTCAGATCCTTTATTTAAAAGAATAGTTCAGCATTTTGGGAAATCTGCTTATTTGCTTTCTTTCTGTCTGCGAGCAAGATGTTCAGATGGATATCTGTCTCGTGTTAAATATAGAGCCGAAGTCAGGACGTGGTTAGCCTAGCTTAGCATAAAGACTTGAAATGTAAACAGCTAGCCTGGCTCTGTCCAGAGATCAAAACACTGTACACAAACAGAGATGTAAAAAAAAACAAAAAAACAATTGTGATTTTTGTGGGAGTTACATTTTGTACCAGGCTGTTTATTTCTGCTGTAAATTTGGGCATTTTATCATGGGGGGTCTATGGGGATTGACTCGCTTTTGGAGCCAGCCT
This sequence comes from Sebastes umbrosus, assembly GCF_015220745.1. Classification (NCBI taxonomy): domain Eukaryota; kingdom Metazoa; phylum Chordata; class Actinopteri; order Perciformes; family Sebastidae; genus Sebastes; species Sebastes umbrosus. The sequence continues at coordinate 7,050,249 of NC_051274.1, forward strand.
CAAGTGGCCATTCGATGAACTGCTTTTGGCACTTCTGCATTGGCTTCATGTTTCAGTCCCGGAGGATGTCGTTTGGTAGTGGTCACATTGTGAAACTTTCTGCAAGTGAGATGATGATCAGATGGATATCTGTCTCATGTCAAATTTAGAGCCGAAATCAGGATGTGGTTAGCCTAGCTTAGCATAAAGACTTGAAATGGAAACAGCTAGCCTGGCTCTGTCCAGAGATCAAAACACTGTACACAAACAGAGATGTGAAAAAAATTGTGGTTTTTGTGGGAGTTTTGTACCAGGATGTGAACATGTTTATTTCTGCCTCGAGTGGTCATTCGATGAACTGCAGCTTTTAGCACACAGGATGTCGCTTGGTAGTGGTCACATCATGAAACTGATTACGTTTTTTTTTATAACAGTGTCAGATCAGATAATGCTTCTAGAGTATCTGTCGTTTTAAAGGGAAGTTATTTAGTTATTTAATTTTGGAGGATGTTTGAGTTTGCCATACAGTCAGTAAGCGCAGGTTTCGGTTTCTGTACAGGCATGATGATACCAAACTTGGCAACCTCATTGTGAGGACAAGACCCAAGAAAGTCACAGCACCTGGCTGTTGTTCACCAAGAAATACTTCCAGTATGTAACTCCCGCCAAAACCATAAACTGTTGAATATATCGCACATTAGTCACATTGATTTTTCTGACATGTTACCACCACTAACTAACAATCAGCGGATTAGCAAGAACAATCGGCAGGAATGTTTGTCAAGTCTCGGCTTGTGTTATTCTCCATAGTGCTACTAGTGATGAGAAACTCCATAGTGACACTACACCTACATGAAAAGACAGTGGTGGACAATAACTGCATTTACCACAGCACTGTACTTAACTACAATTTTTAGGTATTAGGGTACTTGAGAATTTTTATTTTATGCAACTTAATACGTCTAATACTTTGTGGATTCAAATTTTAAAGTCCATAATGAGCTGTAAAATATATAAAATAGTTTAAATTAGATTCACCTCGGCCAGCTACAATAGTAGAACATTGGCTTCAATGTATAATTGATAATAATCCCACGCATGGCAGTGGCCATTATGCCTGTACAATTACTTTTTAACATTTTGCTGATAATACTGATAAATTGATTAGTATTATTTTATCTTCTTTTCACTTATGTAATGGAGATTTTACAGTGTGCAAAGTGCAGCTATACATAAACATACTGTATATATATATATGCATATGCATCACTTAAAGTTAAAGAATGAAGAATTTGACAGCTTTGTGCAACTGATAAAGCTGAGTATCACATACTATAGCGAAGTACTACTCCAGGAAAGATACCATCTGATTTGGAAATACCATCTAGGCATCCTCAAACACAAGTCCCTGTGGTTACAGGTGACATGTCACTGTGCTGCACAAAAGTGGAGCAGCTTCATCTCCCACTCACTCTGTATACAGCTATGGTGATGTTATCATTGTGTGTGTGTGTGTGTGTGTGTGTGTGCGTGTGTGTGTGTGTGTGTGTGTGTGTATGTTTGTGTGTGTGTGCATGTGCACATGCATGTATGTGTGTCTGTGTGTCTGTGCACCTGTGAACAACCACAGCCTCTCTATCAGAAGATCTGGTACAGGAAATGTTTTGAACCACTAAAGACTTTAATCTGAACATGGCTGTTGTTTATCCTGGATGCTGATTGGCTGGAGGGTGTGCATTATTCTCAGATAACCACACAGCTCTGATATCGCGTTCTAACTCATTCCTCATTCCTCATTCCATTAGGATTTAAAATCTGTTTTCCAAGGGAATACTGGCCAAGACAGCAGCATATCAGTTTCACACATAAAAGAACAAATAACAGACTTAAAGCAGCAGTGGGTAGAAATAGAGCAAATATGATTTAAACCATGTCCTCCGGTGCTCCTAATGGCATCTGCAAGATTTCACAGACCGGAGGAAAACAACCAATCAGAGCCGAGCTGGAGTCTGCTGTCTCTGAGCAGCTGTCAATCACTTGCAAACTCCAACCAAACTAGACAGCACTGATCAAATATGAATCAATATCTGCATTGGTTGACTCTGCATATATTCTGACCATATACATTTTCAGCCAAATGCTTCTCATATGCACAAAAACAATACCAGATCTATTTAGGAAGTCGGCAGGAGTTTGCAAACATTCCGTGTTAGTGACAGGCCCTGGACCAGGCTGCATATTGCAGATAAAAATAACATGCATGTATAATACATTTCAGTGTGTGTGTGTGTGTGTGTGTGTGTGTGTCATGAGAAATGTTTGCAATTTTCTTAGAGTCAGTTCTCCTCATGAATATAGTCCAAGAGATGGATCTCAGGTGAAACCAATCTTTTCAGGACGAGGCTTAAAAGATGTTTAAAATGGGTTTGTTGTAAGATGAGGCGCACACAAGATATCGCATTCTACTTGATATATTTTGGCAGAATGATAGGCCAGGGTTTATCCTTTAAACAAGCTTAAAGCACTGGACAAAAAAACAAACTTGTACCATTATTGCAATATTATCCAAAAATACAATTTATTGAGCTTTGAATTTTCTTGGTTTATGACCAATTACCAATTGGTAATATCTTACTTAATAAGATACTGCATGGTTTAGCTCCACTACCCCTTAAAGGTCCCATATTATACTAATTTTCAGGTTCATACTTGTATTTTGTGTTTCTACTAGAACATGTTTACATGCTGTAATGTTAAAAAAAAAACTTTATTTCCCTCATTCTGTCTGTCTGAATATACCTGTATTTACCCCTGTGTCTGAAACGCTCCGTTTTAGTGCATTTCAACGAAATTGCGTTGCTAAGCAACAGTTTGGGTCCATGTTTACTTCCTGTCAGCTGATGTCATTTGCATACACTGCAACAGGAAATAAACTGAGACACATTTAGAATGTTTACGTTTAAAACTGTGTAATGGTCTAAATATTGTATATTTGTGACATCACAAATAGACAGAAATCCTGACGGCTAGTTTCAAACACACAATTTCTGAAAATGAGTTGTGTGTATTTCTCTGTATATTGAGCATTTCATTACTTTCACAGTATTTATATAGCACTAAAACCTGCTTTATAATATAAAATATATGAAAATCTTACTTTTTACAATATGGGTCCTTTAAACAACTTAGTTTAAACGGGAATGCAGAGTATGTGGGGTTTTACAGCAGTGCAACTACCGGGGCTCCTCCGCCCACACTACCCGGTGCTGCCACTGACAGCAGCCCACCGAGTCGGTGGTGCCTGTGTGTGCTTCGGCTTGGGAGTGTAACCGAGGCTCCCCCTTAAACTATTTATTCTAACAGCTCATGGTGAAGTAGACAAAAACAGGATCATCGACGAGGGGAGAATGCAAATATAAAACATTACTTGACAAAATGTACTGTAATGCATCAGCTTTGTCAGTTACAGCAACAAAACAGTGGAATGATATCCCTAAAAATATTAGAGTAATGTTAAAAAAAAGTTTCATGTGGGGCGCCCCGGTAGCTTGCTTGGTAGAGCGGACGTCCCATGTACCAAGAGTCAGGGATCGAGTCAGACCCACGGCCCTTTGCTGCATGCCATCCCCTCTCTCCCACTTTCAAAACTATCGCATCAAATAAAGGCAAAAAATAATCTTAAAAAAGTAATGTTGTATCAGCAAGTCTCTCTGCCCCCCGTCAGAGGCTGCTCTTCCCCTCACCTCTTCCCTCGCCACCGTCTGTGAGCCTGACTCGCCGCCCGGAGGTGATTATGGAACTTATGGAACAACTGGTGTTGTGATACTTAAACAAACCATCCGTCAACAGGGAAATAAAAGCCTCTCGTCTACGAGACCAGCTGGCTTGAGAGATCTCAAGCCAGCTCATAGCGGGGTCAGTGAGAGTGACTGCCCGGCTGGCTACGTAGCAACCACGGCAGGCACTGGCTTGCTGTCGCAGCAGTTTGTGGAGCTTCGAAACTCCAAAAACATTGCAGCACATTCTCGATTCGCCTTTGATTTACGTAAAACTACCAATATTCGAAATCTACAAGTTTGATTTCTCGCCTCAAAAATTCTCAGAAGTGAATTTAGTGATGAAATCGCTACGAAAAAATGTAAAACACTTGCCGTTTTTGGCCACTGTTGTTGTGACCATAGACTGTGCCGTTCCAGCACTTTGTATTGTGGGATATAGTAGGTGAGGTAGGCCATTTCCGATGCATTGGCTACTGGAGATTTTTTCCAAATCAGTACGACATCTGGTTATTTTTGGCATTCTGTATATTTTGCTGTTGTTTGCATACTACATACTATGTTTGTTGACATTGGTGTTTTTTCCTTCTAGTGTTGGAGCAGTATGGAAGGCAATAGGCAGAAGCAACAGAGACCATCAGTGCTGCGTCAGGTTTCCCAAACAGCTTCCAGACGACATCATGGTACGCAAACATTTCAGTTTCCTGAGTTTCACAACAGCAACGTCATCGTTCTACATGACAATCATTTTAGATCAATATTGCGCAGGCAGGCAGGGAGGTAGACAAGCAGGTAGCCCATTACATTCGGCCCAAATTATTACAGTCCTGCGACAGCCATATATATCATTTTTTATTTATTTTTTTCAGAGCATTTGACTTATAGATTGCTGTCGAGATGTAATGAGAATTTCAACAAATATATAAAAATATGTTTTTGAAGACGATTACTGTAAATGAATAAATCAACTGAATAAGATTTTAAGACTCAGCATCGACAGTGGTAGTATTCTTTCTTGTATGTATTTACATCAGATCAAAAGCCTCAAATCTATGGTTTCTTCCCCCAGTGCATCCAGAAAACAGTGCAACTGTCTCCATTTGCAAGGAGGAGGTGGATGCAGTCTGTCTCCCCGAGTCGTCTTCACCACACATGGGCTCCTCTCCCAGGCAAAGTCTTCACTTCCTGCCCTTGAGGAGAGACGGTCCAAAGCAGAGCTCCATCGAGGCCAGGCTTCACGACGGGTGACTTTCTCACATTTACACTGAATGACAAATTATGCAAATGATTCAATACACCATAAGAAAGTAAGATCGGTTGCCATCTAATTAATGAGTTGGCTAAAAATATGCTGTGAAGAAAAACTGAAATATATCTTTATCATATATAATTAAAGTTCCCTTATTTGGCGAGGTTAAATTCATGCAGATTCTATTGTGGTCGTGGAACAGCGGAGCAGCTCATGTCCGTTAGGGTTTCTGGTTGGAGGGGGGGGGTATTGCTATCGCCACAATCTCATCAGGAAGTCAAACACTATCTTAGTGGGCATTGGGCCTCATCAAGGTTGTGCCTTGTTACTGATTCTGTTTGTGATTTTCATGGAGAGAACCTTAAGGTGCAACAGAGACGCAAAGAGTGTCCACTTTGGTGACTTTCTGTGGCATTAGGGGGGCGGAGATTAGTGCTGGCAACTGTACCCTGCTGGAAAATGGTGTTTTGTCACTACCCCAAGAAGAAGCACAGTATCTTGGGGTCTCGTTCACTAGTGAGGGCAAGATTGAATGTTATAGCTTGACAGGTGGATTGGTGTCAGCAGTAATGTGGACACTGAGTTGCGTTCCCGATTTAATGGTCGATCTACATTCCAACCCTCAGCTATGGTCATGAATGAGATCACAGATACAAGCATTCAACTGAGTTTCCTTTGCAGGGTGGTTCAGCTCACCCTTAGAGATTGAAAGAGATCCAGAAGAAGCTAAGAGGAGAACAATTTGTATCGAAATGAGTCAGTTGAGGTCCCTCCTGAGCGCCTCCCTGTGGAGGTTTTCTGGGGACTTTGAACTTGTAGGAGGCCCCACTGCAGACCCTTAACATGCTGGAGAGATCACCTATCCCACCTGACCTGGGAACATATTGAGATCATCCAGGAATAGATGGGGAATGTGGCTAGGGAGATGACACCTTTTCCAGCTTGCTGGCACTGCAACCCAGACCCAGATAAGCGAGGGGGAAATGAATAGATGGATGAATGGAAGGATAAATGAGTGACATTGTGTTCTATAATATCTACACCCTCCAACCTAGGTCAGGCAGTTGAACCCAGATTGAGCAATGAATTAAAAACTCTTTCAATGTTGGGTACAAGAACAGGAGATACTTAAACTTTAGTTACTCTCAGCCTGGGGGGAACACTGCACCATTTTCCATCCATGGCTTCAAACACATGGAAGCTATAAACCGCACTTAAACGGTAACTTTGGTATTTTTCAACCTGGACCCTATTTCCCTGTGTTTTTGTGTCTAACTGATCAATAGGGACAACAATTTCTGAAATTGGTTCAGTACTGAGGGAGAGCTGCTCACAGGCTGCAATGTGGTGCTATTGGGGCAAGCTGGCATCGTCATTTACGTTCACTAAAAGTGTTTGTTTTTGCCATGACAGGCTCTGATTGTTATTTTAAGTGTCTGACATTATGGAAAGAGTCTCGCTCAAGGACAAGTCTCGTTGTGAAATCTGGCGAGGTGACGTGTTGCCGGAATACCTCCATGGTGGAAACGCGAGTGCCAGCGTAAGTGTAGCTTAGTGTTATCTAAATGATTTTCAGTGTCATGGCTGAATATTTAGACGATTTTGACAATGTGAGCAGTCATTGAGCGGGACTTGGACACAATAACAAACAGACCGGATCAAGCGAAAGGTAGAAAAACATTTTATTTCTCTATAGGGTCCTTTCCATAATGTTGTCAGAGATTTATAATAACAATTTGAGCCTGTCAGTTGCAAAAACAAGCACTTTTAGTGGACGTAACGTTACATTGATGCTGCTCACTTGCCCTCACAGCTTCTTTTGTGGCTATTGGTTACAGCGTTCTCTCTCAATACTGGAACAATGAAAAAAATTGTTGTCCCCATTAGTCACTTAGACACAAAAACATGGGGAAATAGAGTTCAGGTTGAAAAATACCAAAGTTACCCCTTTAAAGTCTGAAAGTACTTGTGTTATATACATGATATCACTGAGACATTTCTGTTCCCGCCAGCATCCCTGAGGGGACCAGTGCTCTGTTCGTTAGTGGCCTCTGCCGCTGGCCTGGCTGTGATGTCGTGTCTGAAGATTTCCCTAGTTTCTTAAAGTAAGTACACTGCTGAATACTTCATTCATGTAGCTCCCAGTGTTTGTGCTAAGCTTGGCTTTATTGAAAATGTGTAGAATTTTGTAATTGAGTTTATGTGATGGCCCAGTAACTGCACAAAGCATCTCAGAAGTCCTGTCTCCATAGTGAGGTTGCCAAGTTTTAGCTCTGTATGTACTCCATATACCATGAATAAGACCAAAGTGATTCTTGCAGTAAAAACATGAAATATAAGGCTACCCAAAACTACATGAATGAATTGTAAAAAAAAAAAAAAATCTTTAAATGATTGCTGCCCTCTGTGGTGATTTATTGCTGTCAGTGGGGACAATACATCACACAGAGTGTGCATTATGTGTGCCTCCAAAACATAGATACACAGAACGGTACATAAATCACATATAATCCAGTTCCATCACAGACATAAATGCAGACAAAAAAAAGATTAATTTATTAGCAGGCTTTGGAATTCAGAACCACTATGGCAGAGGGAACTAAACTTTTCCTTCGACAGCAAGTGTCTTGTATTTGCATGGCAGAGCTGACCAGTTAAGTTTGGGGCTACAGTTGGGTTCTGGTTAAGTTAAGGAGACACACAAATCAATGGGGGGGTAAAGGACTTCAACACTACATCGGACCAGTCTCTGTACTGGACACAAAGAGATAAGGGCTTCTCGTCTGATTTTGGGTTTGAAGTGTATTTCCTAAAATCACTGGATCATTAACCTCATCTTATTTGTGTTCTAGGCATCTCCATTCTGAACACAGTCATGGTGACAGAAGCATTGCTCAGTGGAAGGTCCAGCAAGATATCGTTCAGTGCCTGGAGAGTCAGGTGGGAACTACAGAAACCTAGAAGGTCTACAACTAGATTACAAATGCTTGTTTCACAGTTGTCAAAAAGCATAGTGTAAGCTATCATCCCACCACTAGATCATGGGTTTAAACACCTCAATTACTGTGTAAATAAATGCCCTTTAAGTAAGAAACTGTAAATATGAAAACAAATAAAGCAGCTTTCAGGCTGACTTTAGCCATGTTTGAAAAACAACGCAGCCCTCTTATTCATTTGAATGAGGCCAGTCAGTGCCAACACAGTGTCGTCAGGCAAAAAAGTTGAACCTGGCTCAAGTTTTGCCAGACTGCAATTCAACATCTTTTGACAATGTGCTGCGTTGGCCAATCGAAAGCCACATTTCTGTTAGGTGTCTCATTATTGCTTACTTTAACTAATGACTGACAAACTCTGTTTGGGTCTCACAATTTGATGTAAATCTAACCATGGGCATTCTCTTCTTTCAGCTCATCCTGGAAAAACAGAAACTCATTGCGATGCAACTTCATCTGCACCTCTCTGAACACAAACACACTGATTTGGTATGTTGGTTCTAATCGCTCTTGGCTTTCACTGTTTCTTTCAGCTTAATTTGCCTGATTAAGAATTAGAAATATTTAGCCAGAATTCTATGAATTATTTTCTACCTGGAAAGAAAGCAAATGAAACATGTCTGTTAATGTCCACCTCTATCATTGCATGCTGAAGGCAGCTTCCGAGTGGCCGTACAGCCTTCCTCTGTTCCTGCCCCAGCCTCAGGTAACAGACGGAGACAGGATGCAACAGTGGGGCATGAAACATCTGGAGGAGTTGGCACAGCACGGCTACAGAGCTGCTGCTTCTGCCCACCTTTTGCCAGGTAACACAGTTCTACGGTGGTTTATTAATGACAAAATAGTAAAGCAGCACTAAATCAATACCTGCTTATTTTTTTGTCACATTCTGAGCTCTCGAATGTGTGAGGGCTCCTACTTACAGGTGTTCACTAAACAGACACAGCCACATCTGGCTATTTAAATGATACAGTTTCATATTTATTACTTTTTCAGCATTATAGAATTTTACACAGATGAAAAAGCTGATAGAACACATTAGATTAAATTAGTATTAGTAGTCAAATTAATGTCATAATTCTATATTTATATGTAATAGTTCTTCTTTCTATGAAGCCCCCAAAGTCACAGGAGATAATAACACACAACAGATGTGAGCAAGTCCATATCTTGCACACAAGATAAAACAATATAATCTTTTGGGACTTATTTGGGTCTGTACATTTCAACTTAACTCTGTCCTAATTTATCTGACACGACACTTCACAGCGTATAACTTATCTGATCATTTGAGAAACTGTCTGAAATTATATTATTATAATATTTGAATTTATTTTCAACAAATCTGAAAAAAATAAATGTTTTTTAACTTGTGACGCTGTGTTTGTAAGAACTATGTTAGATTACGTCACCATATTAGGCAGTCACATTAATTGAGAATCATGTTAATTGCCAACTCTACAAATTCAGTCTATGAGTTTAGAAGCTACTGTACTCTAATACATTTTATAATATTTATAATCCCAATCTTTAAATTGTAAAAGTTATATTTTGTTGCTTTTCATTACAATGTGATCACACTTATGTTTCCCATCAACACAAAGGTAGCTCAGAGGATCAGATGAATAACCACATAATCCTAATCAGATGTGTTTGATGACATGAATTGATGACATATCATCATTGTTGTCGTTGTACAGATTTGGTCCCCAGTTTTGAATATTACAAATTCAACAACATCAGGCCTCCATACACCTACGCCTACTTGATAAGATGGGTGAGTTTCTTTCTACAAGATGCTCTATTATTTGTGAAACTGATGTTTTTATGATGGATGTGCTTTGACAATCACTGATTTCATTAGAGAGTACACTTCATATTCTTTAGGAGTGTTTTACAGTAAATTGTAAAGTTATTTGTAACATGGCTGTATGGAAATTAATAGTTTTTTGAAGTAAAACTCCCGGTAAACAGTCAATATGTAAATCATAAACATGAGTATATCTTTATTAATTGTATCATAAATGTTTTATTTTTCTGTATTTTCAACAAATATATAGTTACATATAGTTGTAGTCAAATAGCAGTAGAATACATTCAGTTGCATCATTGTCTATGGGATCTTGGTTTTAATGGTGATATTGCCTTTGAAATTAAGATTTTATACTAGGCGAGGATGAAAATCTTATTTTTTTATTTTATTGCATCTCCATTGTAATCTCCATGGTAAAATAGTCTACTTACAATTTATTCATATTCATTAGCTTCTTACCTTTCAAAAGAGACCATATATATGCATATAAACCATGTGATTGAGGAGCTGTTCCTGATTCATTTTGGGTATTTATTTTAGGCGTTTTTTTTCGAGGAATAGGGCTAGGGTGCAGGAAGTTAGTTCAATAAAAAAAGATTGTTTTATTTTGAACATGCTATAACCTAATCAGTGCAAAGACATCTAAAGACATCTATAGGCCTGTAGGCAAATCATGCCTCAGTTTAAAACAACTGGATTGGATGGAGTCTAGTTCTGCTACCAACTGCTACACTGGCTGCTGATCTGTCAATACATGGGATGGCATGATTTGTCACATTGTCCGACTGTGTGTTTCTAACTCTTTCTGACTGTTTGCAGTCCATCCTGGAGTCTCCAGACAAACAGCGCACTCTGAATGAGATCTACAACTGGTTCACTACGATGTTCTACTACTTCAGACACAACACTGCTACCTGGAAGGTTTGAACTATACTCAGATTAAACGTTCACTCTGATACCTGCTGAAATGCTATGCATTACACTGTTGGAGCCTTACGGCAAATGTCACTCGCTAAATTGTCTTTACGTCTTTAAAATGCAACTGAACAGTTTTTTTCTCAGGGCCCAGTCACATTAGGAATATTTCACACTATATTAAGTTAATTTTACTCGCTGGTTTTATTTACTGCCGAATACACTTAGACATTTCTGTATACTTATCAGTAAAAGCCAAGTATACTTAAGTATTATTTTGTTAAGTATCTCTGATAAGTACATTAAAAGTAAACTGAAAGCATACTCTCTTATTTTAAGTTTAAAAGAAGTATTCTAATAGCACACTTGAATACACTTCTTTTTTGTAAGGGATAGCTTGCTACCTATCTACATCCATTACAAATAGCAACAGAAAAAAATGTAATGAGTGCAGATGAGGCCTAAATTAAATGAAACGTGAGTTTACTGGGCCAAGTTACGATTTTGCTATTTACAAGTCAGAAGCTAGTAATCACGGTAACTCCTATGTGACTTGAAAACTGCATTATGGTTGTGCATTAGGGTTTATAAGAAATGTGGTCTTTATTTTGCTACACCATTAAAAGCCATAGTCTTGCTGTCTTGTTGTTTAGTAATGTGTTTAAGTAACAGTAACATTTAACATACTTGTTAGTTATAGTTTCCATCTATTAGAACACGTTTTACCTTGCCTCTATGACAGTATCATTTTCCTCTTCCAACCAGAATGCGGTGCGGCACAACCTCAGCCTACACAAGTGTTTTGTGCGAGTGGAGGGAGGAAAGGGAGCTGTGTGGACAGTGGATGAAACAGAGTACCAGAGGAGGAAGGGACAGAAGTACCACAGGTAAAAAAAACATCCTCTGGAACAAACACTCATGGAACCTGCTCTCCATTCAGCATGCAGTATGGAAATCAAGTGCTGTTCATACATGGGCAGATATTTGTGCCTGGAAGTGCTGAATTTGGTTCACTCCTGTTTCCTCAGCCAAAGCAAGAGGAAGGCACTAAAATGAATTTCCTAGTTACAAAGAAAAGGAAGGGGTAGAGGAGGAGAATAGTAGGTAGAAAAGGAAAGGAGAAGAACAGAAGGATGGAGGGAAGGAAAGGTGGAGGTAAAGAATACATTTGAAATTCAATTCCAGTTCAGATTCAGCAGATTCTAATCCAGCATCAAATGTCTGCCCATAGTTGATAGAAATAAAACGAGCGGCTGTAGTGATAGCACCGTTATTCAGTGCAGTGTGTGTGTGTGTGTGTGTGTGTGTGTGTGTGTGTGTGTGCGTGTGTGTGTGTGTGTTTTTTAGAGACTGTCCTGTGAAGTGGCTCACGACCTACTCCCATTACTTTCCAGAGGACCCCTGAACACCAGCTGATAGCAGCACTGAGCTGCTCCTTTAGTCCCATTCACATGTAGTGGTATACAGAACTACATGAAGAACTGTTGATGTGCCTATTTTGTATTATTTTCAAAATGACTTGTTAAACACATTTGTTACATTGAGATGTTTTGTACACATATACCTGCATACAGCAGTTTTTGTTTGTACTCAGTGATTTATATTTTCCAAAAGAAGTGTTACAAAATAAATGAAGCCAACATTTGTGGGTGTTTTGTCTTCAGATGAACTGGTCGGCCAGAGGTCAGACATCTCTCGCCCAGGTTGTTCACATCATCTCACATAAATCCGTCTATGCGCTGAACAGAGACTTTGACATCTGCTTTTTTAGATGTATGATCTTGACTTTCAGAAATGCAACTTGAAAATGGGTCAATGACCTCCTAAACCCTCTTTTTTTTCCTTTCCCACAATAACTCGTGTAAAAACTTCAAAGGCAGCTGCATATTATTACCATATTATGTGTCATAAATCTACGGTATTCTAAAACATGATTTGTGATACTGAAACCTAATACTGGTGGCATTAGGAATGTGGTTTATCAAGTAACACAACAAACTATCAACCATATATCTGGAAAGTATCAGCTATGTCTGGGTCAACAGAAGAAAGCAGCTCAATTTCCAAATTAAGCCGCCAGCAGAGTTGAAAGTTTTTTTTTAGGTTACACACGACTGAGCAACGTCATTTCAGCCGGTTTAATCCCAGTTAAAAGAGTGAGACCAATCACACATCTGTTTCATCGTCACAATGGATACAGCATTTAAATAATTACACACTAAAAGTCCTGTTATTTCGCCTACCTTTATCAAATTTTAACAAAACTTGGAATGTATGTCCAGGTGTTAGTGCAGGATGTCTACATCGAGTTTAATCGGGATTGCTCAAAGACAACTTGAGTTTTGTCTTATATCCTGTTAAGTTTGATTGATGGCATCCATGTCATTTGACAGATTTTGCTAATTTATAATAGAAATATATATCTGAGGCCCATAAGATTACATAGGCCGACCAAGTTCGGGGTCTATAGAGTCAAAATTGAAGAAGTTCTATTCATATGTTTTTCACATTATGCAAATTAGCAAAATAAATCCATCATGGCGGACTTCTATGGTCCAATAGCCGTTTTTTGTAGAGCACATGGAGCTGGACATGTGTGTCAAATTTTAAGTCAATCGAACTCACAGTGTGAGGGGCGTGGCCTATCCAGAATGGCGTTTATGGGCGTTAATTACAGCGCCACTTTGTGGCCGATTGAGGTCATATTTCTTGGGAAGCATTTGCACATCATTCCCAGTTATTGGACCAAGTTTCATGTTACTAGCTCATTCCAGCTCATGGCAATTTGAGCCGCGGCATAAGATGACAAATAATAATAATAATAATAATAATAATAATAATAATAATAATAATAATAATAATAATAAACCGGCACAAACTCAATAGGGTTCTACCCCTTCAGGGTTTGAACCGAAACAATGTGTTAGACTGTTTCCCTATAGCCTAATTTCTGATTTCCTGTCTGCAGCTCAGCTTCAAGCCCATTGGTTCCTGCTGAAGATGTAAACCTAAAAAAAAAGTTCTAAAACAAGCGTTACCGGTGATTATGCATTTGTTAGAAACTAATTTCAGCGGCGGATTAATCCTCATTTGGCGCTGGTTTTTGTGGCAGCAAGACATTGTAACGGATGTGGGACTGAGTCAAAATCAGATACGGTCTGTGTGCTCGTGGTAATGAAGGAACATGTCAGCCAGTGCAACAGTGTAACTCACTGGTGTGTTAATAGTTTTTGGACAACATAACAAAGATAATATTAAAACTGCTCAAAAGGAGCTGAAAGTAATAATCAAACAGGCCAAGTCTAAGTACAGGGATAGGGTTGAAGGACAGATATCCATAGTAACACACGGGGCCTTTGGAACGGCATGAAATCCATTGCTGGCTATGGGGCGAGTAATCCCAGTTCCCTTGGCTCTAGGATAAATGTGAATGAGGCAAATCAGTTTTTTGCTAGGTTTGATGAATTTGATTTTTCTGCTTCTCATGAGAGCATCCTCTCATCTCTTGCACAGAGTAGTCCTGAGGACTGTAGCCCAACTATTGTTATTGGTGTTGATGAGGTTCGACAGCAGTTAAGGCGCCTGAATGCTAACAAGGCAGCAGGCCCTGATGGTGTCCATCCACGCACTCTAAAAGTCTGTGCTGACCAGTTGTGCTCAGTCCTTCATTCGTTGTTTTCCTTGTCTCTTTCTTCATCAATAATTGCAGTAATGTGGAAAACATTTTGTATCGTTCCAATCCCTAAAAAAAACAATGTGAGTAGTTTTAATGATCTTCGACCTGTAGCCCTGACATCACACATAATGAAATGTTTTGAAAGGGTTATTCTGGGTCACATGAGTAGACAGGTCACAGCCTTTCAAGATCCCTTACAGGAAGGGTGTGGGAGTAGATGATGCACTACTTTTTATGCTTCACAGTATTTACAGCCACCTTGAAACAACTGCCAGCTCTGTTAGGATTATGTTTTTTGATTTTTCCAGTGCTTTTAATACTATTCAACCACACATTTTAGCTAACAAGTTGATGGATTTTAAACTGCACAACACAACCATCGCTTGGGTTTTAAATGATCTCTTATGTAGACCTCAGTATGTTAGGCATGATAAAAAACGGTTTGACAGCATTTGAACTAAAACAGGAGCCCCACAAGGCACAGTTTGATCTCCTTTTTTATTTACACTCTACACCGCTGACTACAGGCAGAGTCAGGCGTCTTGTCAAATCCAAACATTTTCAGACGACACTGCTCTGGGTCTTCTAAACCAAGGCAGTGACCTGGCCTACAAAACAGAGGTTGAATCATTTGGCAGTTGGTGTGATAAAAACTTTTTAAAACTGAATGTTGGGAAGACCAAAGAGCTGATTATTGATTTTAGAAGGATGAAGGAAGAGGTCTCCCCAGTGGTAATCAAGGGTCAGCCGATTGAAATTGTCCAGTCCTATAAATACTTAGGTGTCCACCTGGACAGTAAATTAAACTGGAAAAAGAACACTGATGTTGTATTCAGGAAGGCCCAGTCGAGACTCTTCTTCTTGAGAAAACTTAGATCTTTTAATGTCAGCAAGACCCTTTTTCAGGTCACTGTAGAAAAGAGGACAAGGGCCAAACTTAAAACAGTTTTGCATTTTGAAGGCCATCCATTACATGGTGTTTTTAACGGACTCAGAAGCTCATTCAGTGAGCGACTAGTGATCAGGAGGTCTTTTGTTCCAGCAGCGGTTAGATTTTTTAATGAACATTCCTAGATATGGCCTAGATCCATGGTACCTCTCAGCTGCTGATTATGTCTCAAAGGGCTTCTTATGATGTTATTTATTTATTGGTGTATTGTAAATACTGTGTTTTTGTTTGTTTGTTGTTGTCTGACTTGGTGGCAATCAAATTTCCCCACGGGGATCAATAAAGCTGTCTATCTGTCTATCTGCATATCTATTAACGCAACTCACAACAAACAGATGATTATCATTATTTAAAAGTTTGACTAAAAAGCTCCACTTACCGCT